>NW_022900951.1:75584149-75603131 GCF_012274545.1 Fukomys damarensis
TATGCACTACGATGAAAAAGAAAGCTAATTAGAAAAAGAAAAATCAAAATATCTAGAAAAAGATTCAACATCTGCAAAACAACAGCTGCTAAACAGAAACCTGCAAAGCAGTGCTTTAAGGCAAGAAACCCAAGTTAAAAGCATAACTCATAGCAATGAATTGGGAGAGTTTGTATTGTAAATATGTCAGTTACTCCCATTAACTCACTCTAATCCAGGAAAATGGGAGATCTCTCCCCTTTTGATATCTTCTTCAATTTTTTCTTCCATGTTTTGTATTTGTCATTGTAGAATGCACTCACATGTTAATTTTATTCCTAGCTATTTTAATTGTTTCTTTGCATTTATAAATTAGATTGTTTTCATAGTTTGTTTCAGCAAATTCTTTGATGCTTAGAAAGGCTACTGATTTCCATATATGGAATTTTGTATCCTACTACATTACTGAATTTGTTTATCAGTGCTAATAAGCTTTCAGTAGAGTCTTTAGGTTTTTATTTGTATAGAAATACAATATCTGCAAAGATAGGTAAATTGATTTCCTCCTTTCCTATTTTTGTCCTTTCTTTGTATGTGTGTGGTGCAGGGGATTGAATTCGAGTCCTTGCGTTCATGAGGCAGACGCCAGAACCACTGAGCGAAATCCCTGTCCCCCTTTTATTTCTTTCTATTGCTTACTTGTTGGAACTAAAATTTCTAGCCCTATATTGAAAAAAAATGTAGTGAGAGATTTTTGCTTTGTTCATAATCTTAAAGACAATGCTTTCAGATCCTTATTCAGTATGGTGTTGGCTCTGAGTTCAATGTGTTCTATTATTATATTAGATTGAACCATGACACAATTTATATTGAGGTATGATTTTTACGTACCTTGTTTGTTTATTACATTATCAGGAAGGGATGTTAGATTTACCAAATGATTTTTTCAGAATCTATAGATATGATAATATTAGTTAAATTCTTCAATTTATGTTATTTTATAATTATCCATTTGCTTAAGTTCTACCACTTACTCATAGCTAGAATGAAACTGACTTGATCATATAAATTGTAGTTTGAATTCTATTTGCAAGTACTCTGCTAAATATTTTCATAACTATGTTCATAAAGGATATTGGTTTATAGTTTTCTTGGCAGTTTTTGGTGGCATAGCTGTTCTCATCCAGAGAGTTTGGAAGGATATCTTCACTTTCAATTCTATGAAATAATTTTAGGAGTGTTGGTGTTAATTCTTCAAAAGCTTGATCAAATTGAGTAGTGAAACAATTTTATTCTAGATATTTCTTTGTTAACAGAATTTTATTCTGTATTTAATCTCATTGTTTTATATGGTCTAAGTTTATACTCCCTTTTCAGAGTTTTGGCTAGTCATATGTAGCCAGAAGTTTGTCCATTTCCTCTTAATATTCCACTTAAATTTGTTGGCATGTAGTTTGTCAAGTTAATCCCTCATAACCCTTTTAATTTATGTGGTATCAGTTGTAATGTCTTCATTTTCAAATCCAATTTTATTTATTTGCTTTTTCTTTCTGAGTTTATTTTCCTTGGGTTCTCTCTCTGGGTACTCTTTTCAGATTTTTTCTCCATCTTTTACACCCTGTGCCCCCATATGCTACAGCTTTGTCAATTGTGTTTATCTTCTTTTGATTTTCTGGATAAAAAGCTTAATTGAAACTGTATTGTTTTGTCACCATTTAGTTCTGTAATTTTTAATGTTTCTTTTGCTGTTGATTTTGTTTCATTTTACTGTCATTGAAAGTGATACATGATATAATTCCCATTTGTTTAAATTTATTAGGACTTCTTTTGTCATCTAGCATATGATGTAATCTAGAGATAATTTCATGTGTTAATGAAAATAATATATTCTGTAAGTGTTGGATGAAGTATTCTGTAAATCCTTGATACCACTCTTTGATCTGAGGTATAATTTAATTGTTTATTTCAATTTTATTATCTGAATTATCAATCCATTGGTGAGAATGCCGTACTAAAATTCTGCAGTGTTGTATTGGAGCCTATCTCCTTAATGAGGTCTAATATCCTTTGTTTTATGAAACAGTGTGCTTCAATATTAAGTGCATATAGATTTATAACTGTTATGTCTTTTTGATGAATTGATCCTTTAATCATTAAATAGGGATATTTTTATTTCTTGTTAATGTTTTCATTTTGAAGTCTATTTTGTCTCATATAAATATAGCTAGTTCTGTTTCTTTTAGGTTCTACTTACTTGAAGAATTATTTTTCCATCCTTTCACTTTCAGTCCATATATACTTTTACTATTAAACTGTAAGTTTAATATTGGCAGCACATTTTCAAGTTTCATTTTTAAATTTACTCAACCAGCCTGTATATTTTAATTGAAGAATTAATTCTACTTACATCCAGAGTTATCATGGTATGGTATGGATGTATGTCTGTCATTTTGTTGATGTTTTTTCTTGTGTCATGTAATCTTTATTTCTTTTACTCTTATGGGTTCCTGTGATTAGATTGGTTTACTGGAATGATGTTTGATATTTTTCTGTTTTTCTTTTATGCATCTACTCTTGCAAGGTGATTTATATTTTCACATACTATTTTGATAGTACTTATCATTCTTTCACTTCTGGATGTAGCAATCCTTTTAGTCTTTTTGTAAATTTGATCAGCTTGTTTTGAATGCCCTCAGTTTTTTTCTTGAAATGTCTTTATTATCATTTTGTTTCAGAATGATAGTCTTTGTAGATATGATAAATTTTATTGGCAGTTATTTTTTCACAAGTTCAAATATATCATACTATGCACTAGACTTTAATGAGGAATTAAATTGAATTATTTGACTAACTTAATTATTTTTTCCAATAATTATATTTGATTTTTTAAAAAATATTTTATTTTTTCTGAATTTCTCATTCATCTCTTTCATTCATTTCCTAATTTTACTTCATGTTATTTGCATTCTCTTTGATCTCATTAAGCATTCATAAAATTATTCTTTTGAATTTTTGTTTCTGAGGATTAAAACCTGAGTTTTTGACCTGAGCTATATCCCTAGTCTTTTATTTTTATTTTGAGACTTGGTCTTGCAGAGTAAGTCACCCAGGATTTTCTTAAATGTGTAATACTCTTTCTTCAGCCCTCCAAAATGCATTGATCATATGTCACCATATCTCACTCTTTTTAAATTTTTATCAGCTTTATTATTTCTCACAATATCTTTGGAATCAGCAACTAAGTAGTTATGATTTTTAGAGGTTATCATATTACCTAGTTTTTTTTTACATTTTTTGCATTCTTATATTGAGACTTGCATATTAGGAGCAATGAATATATGTACAACTTTTATTAGGTGATCTTCCTTTTGAGTAACTTTCTTTTGTACATTTGTCTTGTGCTATTGATTTTAAACTGATGTTAAGTTTAGTTACAGTTGGGCACAATAAAGCAATCTCCCTGTAGCTTCTTTGGATATGATTAGCAAGTTTTAGAGTGGATATCAAGAGAGACTACCAAAATTCTCATGAGCTCAGAGGCAGGATTGTTGGAAGGTCATTGGATCAGGGAGGTACTGTAGCTGACTTGCTGTTAGGAGATAAGGTCTTTTCAGAAGAGATTGGTCACTGAGCACATGACCTGGAAGAGTATGTCTCCCTCACTATCTTCTCCCATCACTCTCTGCTTCTTGGCCAACATAATGTAAACAACTTTTCCTCTGGTATATCCTGCTACCATGCCATTTACCACATACAGCCAGCTGCTATGGGCTATAAGCATGAGCCTAAGTAAACCTATTCTCTTTTAACTTGTGAATATGAGATATTTTGTTGAAATATAAGGAAAGAGACTAAGAAAGATTTTGGTATCAGTGAAATTGTGTGATCACTAGGGCTATACGTGACCATGTTGTTTTGGAGTGCTCAGCATAGGTTCCTTTGAGGAGTTGTTAAATATTTTGAGATGGCAGCTAAAAAAGTCATGGAATACTATAGACCAATCTTGATGGAGAATTATGGTCAGAGCTCAGATGATTAGAATACTCAGAGAATTGGAGAGAGTAAAAGTTAGGCTTAGGAAGTTTCAGTTGAAAATAAGGACTTCATTGGCAATTATACATGAGGCCATGTGGTTTTACTCTGGTGGAAAATTTGGGTACATTTTGTGCATATCCTGAGACTTTATATGAGACTAATATTAAGGGCAGTGGAATAATTAACCTGATGAAAACATTTCAAGGCATACCAGTGTTCAGGCTGTGGCATGGGTACTGCTTGTGGCTTTTAGGCATATTTATACTGAAAATTAAGAACAGAGCCACATTTTTAAAATTTCTAATTTTTCCAAAAAGGAAGCACATGAAAATTTGAGCAAAGAAGAACATTGCTGCTGAAAAGATTGGCATTAAAAAGCAAAGTACTTTGCATCAGGACAGTAGAAATGATGCTTTAAAGGTATTTCAGAAGTCAGCAAAATCCCACACTTTAACGATTCAAAGGTAGAAATGTCAGTCTTTGTTTGAGAAGAAAGGTCCAGAGAACCCTGTTAAAAAAGGGTTGAATTTCTAATCCTGTAATCCTTCTAATCCTGTAATTCAGTTCACAGTGCCTAGTTATCCAGACATTTAATGACCTCTGGAGCCATGATCCAATGGGGCCTAGCTATTGCTTGAGCTGGTGACATATCTTGATATTTCTCACAAGTGCTGTTTTTATGAGCATGCAGCACACAATAGTTGTGGGATCAGGTAGGTGTCACTCAGATTTGAGAAGGCCTGGGTGGCTGAGCAGTGTAATGTGGCCCAGGTACAGCAGTGTGTGAAAATAACAGCAAAACCAAAAGTGTAATGGAGACCCCAGGAAGTTGGGAAAACTAAGAGCATGGAGCATCTAGTGAGGAACATGACAGGTGGTGAGAGAAAAACATAAAAACATGATAAGGGCTACAACTGGCAATGCCATAGAAGAGGGGCTGGACATGCCATGTGGAGTTTACATCTTGCCACAACTGGCTCTGATAACTGGAAATAAATCTACAGATGCTAGTTTTTGCCTTGCTGGGTTTTTGCCTCATTTTATTTCTATTCCTATTCCTCTATTTTCTTCCATTCAGAATGAGAATGTGTTAACCTTTGCCATCCTATGTTGGAAGTGATTAATTTTATTTTTTTAGTTTTGCAGCATCTCACAGCTAAGAGTTTGCCTTTAGTCTAAAAGGATACTTTGGGCTTAGTCTTTTCAGCAATGCTAAAAATGTTAAGATGTAGGTTAGACTTAGAGTTGAGCTAAACACATTATTCACGGAGTCTTTTGGCTGGCAGGGGCAGAATATCATTGTTTAGGTCATGACTAACCTTGAAAACTATCATGCAGTAAGAGGGGGGACTTTGGGAAGGTGACTGGATTTTGGGGTGCTATAACTGACATGCTGTTTGGGGGTGGGGACTGTTCAGAAGTGGTGGGTCATTGGAGGGATAAGATGGAATGGTATATCTCCCTCTCTGTATCCTGCCCTCTCCCCTTTGCTTCCTGGATTCCATGATGTAAACAGCTTTCCACTTCTGTGTACCTCTACCATGTGATTTCTACCAGTGAGTCAACTAACCACAGAATGTGTGTGCCAAAATAAACCTCTCCTTCTTTAAATTGTGGGTGTTGGATATTTTGTCTGGCAATGAGGAAAGACACTAAAATAGTGAGTTTGGGGTGTTATGTCAGAGTTTGTGTGTCATGCACAAGTAGGGATACTCTAGTACTTCGATCAAATGTAATATAGAGTGTATAAAGTCTTAGTTGCTCTCTATGTGGCTACTCCTGCAATGAAATACTATCAATTGGGTGATGGACATTTTCTCTAGCCTTCTTGGTATTAAGTCTGTTACTAGTAAGGGTCTCTGACACTAGCTGCATTAGTAGTGGTAAGGGACATGCAGCAATTATACTTTAAAAATAGAGTGGTGGGTGTCAGATTCTTCATGGAGAGCTTAGTATGTGCAGGAATAAGAAAATAGCCTGTGTTGTGTTCATAGCCAGTTTTATTCAGCAGTGCATGATAAAATGAATTCTGGGACTTAGGCAACTGTGAGAACCACATAGATGTGGTGGCAAAAGTAGTTGTGCTTCTCTCTTCTGCTACTGTTCAAATACCTACCCAGGAATGTGGCTTCAGAGTCCCCTTCCAGCCATACATGCTTGGGAACAGACAAATAGCTAAGGCTTTTCTTCCCTGATTCTTTCAGCTGTATTTTCAGCCAGGTATCTAACAGTAGTACAATGAAAGTAGGGTGTAATTAAAGCCAGGAAAAATTCCACTCATCTGAATTCCTTACAGGACTTAGAGCAGTGCCAAACTTTTTCTCTTAACCTTTTTTAGAATGTGGCCTCCAGGGTTGGGGTGGCAGTGGAACCAAAGCATTGTTTAAAACCTCTGCACAATACCTGGGGGGGGGTGTGCTAATGGAATCACTGAGTTCTTTCCTCACCTTATCAATGACAGGTGCCCATGTGTACTTCTGGGGGATGAATGTTCAAACTGTGTAACTCTTCAGTCCTGTAATCACATGAAAGCACACTTGACTGGCCATGTTCCTTGTCTTAGAGGTATGCACTTAATACTCTGGTGCTTGAGAATAGCACCCTATGTTCTCCTTTTTTTCTCAGTACCTGAACCTTACAATGAGGTGGTCATAGTGATTATGTGTTGAAGTCACTATACTGACAAGTTCGGTTCACCAGAAAAATATTCCCTGATTTTGTGCATCAAAATTTTTGTGGGGTCTCATAGATAAGAATATAGAGAAGTCTTGGAAACTTAGAGCATTCCAAACTCAGACAATAGGTCCTTTTACAAAATATCTCCTGGCTACAGCATTCCAAGTGTTCATTGGGAGATAATTAAATTTATTTTCTAAAACTTTGCTACTGTTCAGATTTCAGGTTACTTGTTTAGTTGGTCTGTAAGTCTGTGAGGGCTTTGTAACATACCAAAAGCTGGTATTGCCAATATTTGTGCTTAGTTTTCTGAAATCCTCCTCGTTACCTTTACACCTGCATAGGAGAGAGTTTTCACTCCAGCTATGAAGATGGGATGGCAGGTTCTAGGATTCATTTTTCATCACTACGCCATTGTAACAGGCCTTTGGGTCTTACTAGGTTTCTGTTTAACTCCTGTTAATTCCAAACATGCTTCCATTATAACTCAGCTATATATGCAACTGTACACTTGTTGCTTTGGTTCTTTTCTTGAAGGGGAAGGTGAGAAATTAGTTCTTTTAATTAGCCATCTTATACCACTTGATCAAAGAATTACTGTAAGTGATACTCTGCAATGAAAATTTAAAAAATTCTTAGATTGACTATTGATGGTAGGAAATAGCTAGGTTTAGATGATATTGTGAAGAAACAATAATCAGTTCCTTCAAGTTATTTACTGCCTGGTAGGAGAGGTAGGCCATTTTATGGTAGTATAATACATCTTATTATTAGATAAATAAAAGGTAATTTATGTACATATAGGCAGAGTATTTTACTCAGTATCAGAAACATAAAAACATTCTGAAGGAAATATGATTTAAGCTAGTAATGAAAGCTTATCTGTCTCTAAAATTTATGTGTTCAAGGTGGGCGAGAGTGTTTTGAGGGTGATTAGTGGCAATGTGTCTTTTACACTAATACAGTTTCAATTTAAGCAAAAAAATCATATATCAAAATCCTAACATCAAGGTGATGATACACGGAGATAAGATTATGAGGGGGTGATTGTAGCATTAGTGGGGACCTCATGTATGAGATCAGAGCCCTTATAGCAAAGGCCACAGAGAATGAAGTTAATATTTCTACCAGGAGAAAATGCATTACAAAGACCAATTTATGAAGCATAAAATAAGCCTTCACCAGACAGTGAAACTGCAAGCACATTAATCTTGGATTTGCTACCTTCCAGAACTATAAAAAATAATTTTCTGTTGTTTTTATGGCACAATTTTGTGCTATTTTGTTATAGCAGCCGAAACAGTCTAAAAGAAGGCTGAAAGAAAAAGAGAACACTTCTTTGTCTGAGAAATGTCTGTTCATTTCAGATGCCCATTTTTGAATTGGGTCTTTATATTTGGGGGGCCTGATGGAAAATGGATGCATATTGAGGCTATACTCTTAAGTGAAATAAATAAGACACACATGTGTAAATACCAAATATTTTTCTCTGCTGTGAAAAACTAAAATTGTAAATAAGATTCAATTGTATACCTGACAACACGAAATAGGAAGAAAAGGGCTAAAGGTGTAGGGGAACTGGGAAGGGTAGGGAAAAGAAATAAGGGAAAAGAAAAAAAATATGAGAAAAGGAAAACATGGATAAAAAAGTCCTTGTAAATAGGAGAGTGAGGAGGGGGTGAAGGGAGAGTTGGTGTATGGGGAGAAACTGAGAACAAAGATCTTCCATATAAAGGTACAAGATCCCAATGATGAATATAACTGTACTGTATACCTAAAATGTACCAATAAATTTAATGAAAAAAAAGAAAAATAAAAAGAGAGCGCAATACAAAACTGTCTAGAAACCAGTCTAGGAAATTAGTGTAGCACAATTTCTCTAGCTTTAGATGTGGCAACATTTAATTAGCATCTAAATAGACCACGAGAAAGGCCAAAGTCAAGGCATATAGTTATGTAAGTTAGCAATTCTTTTTTTTGGTACCAGACATTGAAGTTAGGGCTTTGGGTTTGCAAGGTGGTTGCATCACTACTGAGTTAAATCCCCAGACCAGTTACCACACTTTTTAAAGCAAATATATATGAGGCCTATGAAATAACACTCTATTCTGAGAAAAAGCGATGAATTCTAGATCTCTGAAAAAAAAATTACAAAAGGAAACTTAAAAAATGTAGAAAATCCCTGTTTGCAATTTTCATTATACAAGAATGTGACAAATGCTATGCAGTAACAAAGACAACAAAAAAGTTATGACATAACTATTCTGGCATAAAATTTAATTAAGATAAAAAGATAGTGGTTTACGAAACAAGATATATCAAATATAAAAAAATGCAATGGTGAAAAAAAATCTTACCTTGGATATAGTAAGAATTAGAAAAACTCAGATGTGTAGATTATAATAAGCTGAAAAATGAATCACACAAATCATTTAAATCAAATCCTTTGAACCTGTGAATCTTGTCTTACACAGCAAAAATTTTTTATTAAGAATATATCTTTTAGGTGTACTATTGCATACTTATATTCTCCAGTGTCTGTGGGTGTGGCAGGAGTATCACATGTTTGACAACTTAGTGACTTAGTGTTAGTCAACTTAGTGACTTTGGAAGACTCTGTGTCAAAACAAAAACAAAAACAAAAACAAAAAACAAAAAAAACCACCTCAGTGTAAAGGCCCTGAGTACAATCCATAGCATTTCCAAAAATAAATCATATTAATTAATTTCAATCCCATATTATGCGTGTAGGAGTAAATAAAATCACTTGAATCCTTACACGTGAATGAGAGTTGGGGGGAATTTTAAAGAGACATGCAGCAGAGAAAGTAATGTGAGATGGAAACAGACTGAAGTTGAGCCTTAAAGTACATATGCCTAAAGCCAACCAAAGTTGAGAAAAGCAAAAATAGATATTGCCACAGAGCTTTTGTAAGGATCATGACCTTGTTGACACCTTGCTTTAAAATTTTGGCATCCAGAACTGTGAGAGTATAAATTTCCATCTTTTTAATCAATCAAGTATCTAGTTACTTGTTACAGTAGCCACAGAAAATTAACAGCTAAACTAATACAAAAAATACAATGTGAAAAATGCTTTTCCTGTTAGGAAAGAACTCTCTTTTTTTTTTTCAGTTTTTTGAGACAGGATCTCACTCTAATTGCGACTGACCTGGAGCTCACTATGTAGCCCAGGCTGGTCTCGAACTCACAGTGATCCTCTTGCCTGAGCCTCAGGAAAGATCGCATTTCTACACCAAATCTGAAAAATTTAACTCAAGACATATAAAGTGTTATAGAAAAATCAATGAAAAATACTATTTGTATTGTGGTAAATAAGCACTGGGAGTGTACTTTGAAATTGAAAACAAGAAGTAAACCAGTCTGATTTTCAATCTGTGTATAGGACATTTAACTCTATAAGACCTTAAAAGTTAAAGAAATGAATCTGTCAATGGAACAGTAAAAAGAGATGGAGGTGGGGAAAGGAATTGAAATGTATTATATACATATACCGGTCCCTTACAGTGAATGTAATCATTACATACTGCAATCATGTACTAATAAAAGTAAAAATCAAACACACTGAAACAAAAATATATACTAGAAAGAGATAGTAAACTAATTGATTTTGTGGTCTTTTGAAAAGAAGAGATCCTTGAGACCTGATAAGTGTTAGAATCTCAAATAGTTAGATCTCAAAACTCTGACATGACAGATACACCATTTGAAAGTATTCCATAACAGGATGGCAATAAAGCACACAGTTTTTTCCACTTGAGATTGCTCTGGTTTATAACTTGTCTCCTCTAAAACAAATGTTGAAATATGATTCTCAAAATATGTTGACAGGTAGTGGAGACTTTAAGAGGTCACTGTGTTTTAAGCTAGATGAATCATTTTTCCACAAAAGTGGTTCATTTGCATGAGAGTAGTGTGTGATAAGGTGTGCCTGACTCCTTTTTTGTCTCCTGCACACATTTTCTTAGCCATCTTCTTTGTGCCTGGGGTTGAATGTCAAAATTCTCCAATGATAGTTCTACTCAATTTGGAGTTCAAGTCCTCAGAAATCCAAGCCAAAATAAACTTTTTTTTATAATAAATTACCAATTCTTACATTTTCTGTTGCAAGAGCAAGAAGTATACTATAAGAGAGATTCATATATATCATGTCTGATGTGTTCTGCAGGGAATTAAAAAAGCCAACATTTCCTAAAATTGTTTGTTGGAACCTGTTTATTAAGGCATACTAACTATGCTTCTCTGGATATAAATTTTGGAATTCTTATACTAAAAGCATGCATAAAAATCAGTATGAATAGTAAATGGTAATCTCTCCTCACAATCTTATTAGTAAAGGGGATCAGAAGAAGAAATAAGAACTGAAGATACAGATTTATTTATTTTATTTTTTATGGATAGTGATTATCTGGTTTATCATTTTTATTTTTTTTCTCTCATTGAGTTTACTGGTACATTTTAGGTATACAGTACAGTTGCATTCATCACTGGGATTTTGCACCTTTACGTGACAGGTCTTGGTTCTCATTTTTTCCCCTTGTCCTTTTTTCACCCTCCCTTCACCCCCTCCTCCCCTCCCCTTTTACAAACACTTCATTTACATATTTTCATTTTCTCATATCCTTTTTTTCCCCTTCCCTTTCCCCTACCCTTCCTACTTTCCCTACACCTTTACTCCGTTTCTTCCTATTTTAAGATACAAATTTAAATGGCTTGTCTATTATGCACAAGGCCTTAAATTTGTTCCTCAGCCACACACATGCACACACAGACACACATGTGTTCAGCTAAGTTCACTAGTGTTCCTTATTATTTTGTTTTGTGTGGGTTTTATTTGTAATGGTGATTTTTTTTAGTAACAGGATTCCACTGGTCAGTGAAATGTCTCCAAAATTTTTAACTACTGCCTCCACTAAAGTCAACAATGCCACTCTAATTAAACTTGCCAAATCACCAAAACCATATAGCCTTCACCTGCAACCATCAACATTTAGAGTGCCATGAGCACAGTAAAAATGTGGATTTGAGTAGCTTTTTCTGCAAGTGTTCCACAAGACAAGCAAACTTTTCCAAAATTTTAACTTGATAAAGGAGTGATGTCTTCAAATACAAGTATTAAATGATCACAACTGAGCTACATGATCAAAACTAAGCCAATGGCTCATCTCTTTCGCTGTCTCTGAGGGATTGCGTATGATCCATCTCCTAACAGCAAGAGGTATGGAAGTAATCATGTCTGCAGAAGCAAAAGGAATCCTTCACTTCAAAAGAGATTAGAGAGTTGTGTAAAATGTGGGTAACAATGCAAACTTTTGTACAAAAGCAGCACTCGAATAAGGCTTTAGCATTGTGAGTGATGAAATCAATCTCAAATTTCCATGAAATCCTCAAAAAGAGGCAAAAGCAAGTAGCATTGGATCAGACCTTTGCACACACAAAAAATAATCCATTGAGCAAATAGGTAGCAGTAATTTTATTAGTGACAGTGAAAGTTGTCCTACATAATTACTTTCCTCTCTTGTCTCTCTCACACCAGCTATGAAGGTTTTCAAAGGTAAGTGCAAGTTAATTGTTTATTTTTCTTTATATTTTGTACTTTATTATTTTGCACTGTATTATAGTATTGTAATAATTTTATATGAATATTTTTGGTTGTGGGATGAATCATCTGAATTTCCATTATTTTTCAGGGAGAAATTTGTTTTGATTAAACAAGTGTTTTGGATTACAAGCATATTTCCAGAGCTAAGCATGTTCACAAACCAAGGTTTTACTGTACTTATCAATAAGAAAGTAAGAATGGGGGAGAGTGTTTCCTTTTTAGCCACTATTAGACAGAGCAATCACTCCACCTCACAAAGCAATGTACTACCAAATGTGGTCAATATTTAGATTTTTCAGAAAAGTCTTCTTCATTGCAAAGATGAGGTTAATATGAAGAAAGATTTAAAATTCAGAAGCTCATACGTGTGAATTTGTATATTTTATTTTTTTTAATACACAAATGATAAAATAACTTTTCTTCTTTTCTAAATATATGACAAATGATAGAAAGAATACTAGATGGAAATTAGGGTACTAAGGCCCTAATTTTGGTTTTCTCAATTACTAAATATATGTGATTTGGCAAATAAAATTAAATAGTCACTAATATTATTGTGAAATCCCTTGATTTATTGAAGGCAACTGACTTTATGAGGCAAATAAAAGTGGTTCAAAGACCCATAACAAAGTGGTAGGAATTTCTGGGTCCCTATCTATAACAATTCTTATAGGAAATATTTCAGTCTTCTAAAAATATATTTCTGTTCACTTCTTGTCTTTGATTTCCTGATACTGCCATAATCTTGTTTTGCTTCATGCTCTTTGTATATTGTAAGTATGTAGTCACTATACACACTATGCCATATTAGACCTTTTCTATTACTTCCTCTAAGCAGCACTAATCCAACACTTGATTGGTGCACCTTTTTTTGACACTTTGGGATCATTAAGATTATAGAAATATATGAGTCAGAAATGATGTTTGCTTAAAATGATATAAGCATACTTTGGCTAATGTGGCTATCAAAAAGTTCTCACTGATTTGTTGTTATATACTTACCTCTTTTTTCTGTTTTATTTTGTCCCTCGTTTTTACCAACAAGAAGCATCAATTCCCTCTTGATACAGTCTTTTCAAAGATATTCAGCTACTTACCCACTTTATTTTTCTCCCTTTTCCCCTGACAGCAGAGGTACTTAGGATTAACTTTATTACATCTGACTATACATATATTTTCTTTAGAATTCTGCTGCCAAATTTTAAATTAACAATAGTTTCATACTTATGTTGCAGAAGTAATTGGCAAGTTACATGTACATAGAGATGAGCTGAATGGAAGTAAAATAATAAAAAAGTTTATTTGCCAGCAAAAGGTTGATTGCATTAAAAAAGGCAGTGCCAGCAATCTCCCTCCTATTGGGTTGCAGATTATTTTAAAGGTTTTACAGCTATAATCTCATTCAGGCTATTACATTTCATTTCCTCAGTTCACATTACCCATGTACAAAGTACAGTAACAAGACAGTAAAAACCCAGATATAACAGTTCTTTGTAGTTAGGGAGTTTACCTCAAGATCCATCCAGTTCTCTGTTTTAGTGCACAGGAAAGGGGTGTTCAAGATTAGGGATAAGGGGAAACAATAAGAACCAAGACCTGTCATGCAAAGGTACCGATCTCAACAATGAATGTAACTGTTCTGTATACCTAAAATGTACCAATAAACTCAATGAGAGAAAAAAAAGATAAGGGATGAGGCCAGATGTTCCACTTCATGGTCAGTGCCTCTGGTGACTGTGAATTTTGAACTAAACAAAGCAGATTGCTGTTAAGAGTCAGAAGTCATTTTACATTTTTCTAACATTTTGTAGGCTTTCAGATTATTTACAAAGTTCTCTATATCATTCATGACATTTAAAATATTTACTTCAGTTACTTTTAAATCAGAGAGGAAGAGCTACAAAATAAAAAGGGATTATACAGTAGTCCCTAAGTATCCATGGGGTATTGGTATCAGGATTCTCTGTAGTTACTTAAGTACCTTATATTAAGTGGTTTAGTGTTTGTACATAACTTAAACACATTTTCCCATACAGTTTAATTAATTTCTGAATTACTTAACATCCCCAATGCCATGTAAATAACCTGGTACTTGTTTTTCTATATTGACTAGGAAATAATGACAAGAATAAAAAGGTATACATGTATTACAAAGACAGGCAATTCTTTTCTTCAAATATTATGCACTCATGTTTAGTTGAATCTGTCGATGTAGAATCCATGAATATGGGGGGCTGACTATACAACGGACATGAAAATACAAATATAGATACAATAAACAATAAGAACACAAATAAGGCTTAATATAATTACTAAGCTTGAATACTAAATTCAACTGTAGTTTCTAATTTCAATAAATGAAAATAGCATAGGGTACCAAATAATGCAAATAAGCAAAGTAATCCAAACAAGGGAAACACAACTGCCAAACCTATTAGATATCCAAAACATAAGTTCCTGTTCACTAAATCAAAGAATGAATTCTAGGAACAATGGAAGTTAAGAGTAAGGAAAAATTTATAGGGAGAAAGATAACTTCTATCTAAGAGACACAGAAGGGATAAGACAGAAAGTAGGATACTCACCCACCATGCTTTTCAAAAGTGTTTTATAGTGTTGCAGATATATGAAATATGAAATATAACTCCCAAAATGTTAGCTGTATGATATGCCAAGTTCTTGTTCAACAGAGTCCTAAGATCAACAGAGGTTAAAAGTAGGAAGATAATTATTGACAGGAAAGTTCCTGAGGGGCAGGAGGGGTCCCCAAGTGGGTAGCAAAAGGACCCCACTTTAGAGAGAAGTTTTGTAGGATGAAACCCACCAGGGTACAACATGGGTAATAGTCAGGAACATCCAATAAGGTTATAAGTATATTCACTTAGGTTATGATGGTTTAATTGGGAAGCAAGTCACATAGTAAGCATGGATGAAAAGAATAAGGATTCTCCTAGGAGGTGAGGGGACCAGTGATCTCTGGTCACCCCCAGGGTGGTTGATGCCTATCTATACTTCACTGAGTCCAGTTATTTGAAGAAGTATGTTTCTCTGGTCATCTTTTCTCCATCTTGAGGCCTGATTTTTAGCTGGCATACAGCTTGGTGTGTTTCACCTTTGTTCTGGCCCTCTCAAGGACTTAACCCTATCTCATTGCCTATAATATTTCTACATAGCCCATCTATCTATAATATTCCCCCCTCTGAAGAAGTATCCTAAACTGCCATGGGGGGAAAGATATGGAGATCTCTCTAGCTACTTCACGATGAAGGAGGTCATAGATGTGCTTGGATATCAGAGATACCCTTCAGAAGGTCTATCTCAGGGTCCTCAAAAGGCACACCAGGTATTTCCATCATGGGTAGATGTATAGCTTTAAGTCTGGAGGAGACAAGCCAGAAAGACAATTAAGTATACATGGACAGAGCAATAAGAGCAAAAGGTTTATTATGAGCATAGCCATAAGCTCCCTTTGGATGAAGGAGTTCCTGCCATATTGTGGGGTGTATATACAGTGAGATCTTTGTCTAAAATCAGATTGGATATCTCTGGAACTAGGAGAGCTACTGCAGCTATAGTTCAAAGGCATGTACTACAATATCTAGTTCATGACTTACGTACCCTACAGGTTATTGAGCAGTACCTCAGTCTTGAGTAAGAACACCTAAAGAGATTCCCTGCCTTTCATCAACATACAGATTAAAATGGTGTCCTGTCTGTAAGCTCATTGCAGGGGCATTTAGAAGCACTTGTTTAAGCTTCTGGAATGCAGTTTGGGAATGAGATTTCCAGGTTAAAATATGAGTATCTGTCTTTTTGGTTTCTTTCATAAGCTGATAGAGAGGTAGTGCAATTTCACCCTACCCTGCTATCCAAAGGCAACAACATCTTGTAATTCCTAGGAATCCCCTTAGCTATTTTATGGTCTTAGGCAGTGGGAAGGAAGGTATTGATTTAATTTTTTTCTTCCCCTAGTATTTGTGTTCCCTTAGGTATGATAAGGCCTAAATACTTTACCTCAAAGCTACAAAGATGTGCTTTAGATCCAGAAACCTTATAATTCCTGTCTGTTAGAAAATTTAGCAGAGCACTGGTACCTTGTCTAGAGTTCTTCTTAGGGGGTGCATACCACTATCTTATCTACATATTTTAAGACTGTGACCTGGGGAAACTGAACACATGCCTGGTCATGGGAAAGCACTTATTCAAAAAGGTGAGGACTGTTACAGAATCCTTGAGGAATACAGTCCAAGTCAATTGAGACTACTGATCATGAGGATTTTCAAATGCAAAAAGAAACTGATCTGACACCAAAAAGCAACAGGCATCTTCAGGGGTCTGAGAGAGAAGAGTCTATTGTTTAGGTACCACCGGGTGGTATATGAATAGGTTTAGGTGTTCCCATGAAGACCTCAATGTACTTATCAGTATCATCTGAAAGCTTTCCTAGGTCTTGTTTGATCTGTTTGACTTCACTGAGAGAAAAAGGCATATAGACACTGGCTTGTCCAAATCCATGACTTATATCTTGTAAGGGATATTGTCCTTGAGGGGTTTGAACAAAACTAGCTGTGCATAGATACAATTCTGTAGAGGTTTTGATTAGAGCTGGGTTGGGAATTCACACTTAGACCCTAAAGGATAAGGGGGAGGAATCTCAGGCTCTAAAGGGCAAGTGGGAAAAACTTCAAGTTTGGCAGCTGCCTCAGAAACTTTGTTCTCAGGGTCTGAAAGGCGAGGTTGGAAAACCTAAGGTTTAGTGATAAGGACCAGAGGAGTCTGGTCTTTCTGCAGCTTATATTTACGCTTTGAACACAAATCAGGATTATCTCTTAAGGCAGAAGAGATCTGGGCATAAGGCAATTCTGACTACTTCCCATCTTTTTTTACAGTATAACTCTAGTTGTGAAATGGTATCATAATTAATACTTCCCCTGTACATTCTGTCTTGGTTATAGAGGATAGGCAGGCCATGCACAGGTGCACAAGAATATTAGACTGCTCTTCCTCAGTACGTGAGGATCAAACTTCTGCCTGTGTTTAAAAATATATTTCAAAGGACTTTGACTTGGCATTCCCCCATTCTAGAAAAAACGAACAGAAATAAGGTGTCCCTGTGATTCTGATTAATTTCTTATGCTCCTAGAGTGTCCTCTAGTTTCACAGCTCCAGTGCAGGTGGCTGTAGCCTGGAGAGAGTCCAGAAGGTAAATTGGACTGGAGTGCCACCCTTTACTAGTGTGCAATCTTGCTTTTTCTGTGGAACTCATGTTCGTTCTTCTGTATGTATTAAAAAGCCCAAGATACAATTGATTTTAGTTGTAAAATCGTGCCTTTTTGAAGGAAACATTGTTAGCCAAATCAACAATCAAAAGTATCATAGTCACTGTTTTCTAAGTCTTTGAGAAAGAATGAGCCAGATACATTAAAGAGCCGTGCCTTTTTCCTGCAAAAGAGATGCCGTTTAGAGACAGAAGCAGATAAAATCCTCAGGGGATTTTTCACCCATAAAGAAAACCACCAAGACAGCTGTGTTATCTGATCACCTAGGTAACCTTCTCCAGCAGCAAGGCAAGGACTACCAACTGTTTAAAGTTCACAAGGCACACTAATCAGGTCTCCACATGCACATAAAAGAGAAAAGCTGGTTGAGATCCCTTTTATTCTTAGTGAGCAAAGCACAAATACAAACCATTTCTCTGTTAACTGTTCAGTCTAAGGCCTCCTAGAGAAGTGCAGTCTAGAAGGAAAGCAGCCAAAGAGTTCTGAAGTTAATTCCCAAGAACTTTGGAGTTTCTAGCCTACCAAAGATTTGTCAAACAACTTCTACAAAGTCACTGTTTTCTTTTTGTATCCATCTTACTAGCAGAGTAAACAGTCCTGTCCTATAGCTCAACTCTTAATGAAGTCTTGAGCAAAGGCCCTGCCAGCATCATTTCAGGTCACTCTGAAACAGGATGTCTGATGATCACTGAAAGGTTTACTTTTCCCCTCACAGAGGATTCAAGTTAGGAACAATAGTTATTGGAGATTTCTCCACTGATTACCCATTTAGGTTTTTGGGAGCCAGTTTCCACTGGGGGACCTTCAAGTACCTGCCATAGAGTAGCCCTGCCCATGACCTGTCGGATGTCACCCTACTTTTCACTAGTTCCACGAAAACAGAAATCTGTATCTAGAAAAGAATTCTAGTGCCTGACTTTCCATCATTTAGTCTATAATTTATTAGCCAAAGAATTTTTCTCATACATAAATGATAAGAGCCGGATCTATGCAGAGAAAAAGAGAGAGAGAGAGAGAGAGAGAGAGAGAGAGAGAGAGAGAGAGAGAAACAGATCCTTTACATGTGTTTTGGTACCTTAAGTGTTGTGCTCACAGAAATAGCTCCTTCTGGTTTCACCCAGAAGTCAGTTCTTTCCACAGTGTCTCAGGTGTAGTCTCCCAAGGGAGACTGTTGCCCAGAGCACTAAGTGGGGACACGACATTCATTTGCTCTTCTGGATGGGCAAAATCTCAATGTCTCATCTAACACAGAGAAGGGGTATGTTTCCTGATCTAAAATGACTTCCCTATCTTCAGCATTGGTGAAAATGCTCATTTTCTAAGGATTTGACTTAAAAGTTCTTAGGAGAAAGACTTTGAGTACTTCAGAGATCCTTTTTAATTTTATATG
>NW_022900951.1:75603158-75610236 GCF_012274545.1 Fukomys damarensis
ATATATATATATCTATCTCAGGAGAAACTGGAAATGAAACCAGGAAAGGAGAGCTTTTCTTCTAATGCTCTGAGTGAGTTATTGACACAACTTGCCGAGTCATCACTCTCAGCCTGGAAAGGTGAGAGGGGAGAATCTCAAGAGCTAAGACTACCTCCCCACCAGTGTAAGATCAGATCAGAAAGGAAACTGAGGCAGGGATGGCTCAACATTTTTCTTAGAGTATAGAGAAAGATTGGGTGAGACTGCTCAGTGAAACCTGTCCCCCAAGTCTTAAGAGCAGCTGCTGGCCTAGTGCCAAATTAATTGAGAGCTGGGATTCCATGTTATCAATAGGAATGTATATTTTTCAACTATAAATTAAATTTAATAGAGACCTAGTTTTACTACATTTTGCAATTCACTTGTAATTATTGGTAAAAGCCGTTAGATGGCAAATGAACATTACTTTTCCTCAGCTTTGTCTAACAAGTTAATCAAGCAATCAGTATAGAACAAATACATGAAACCTTGTGTACAAAATTAAAATATCCTTTAAAAATATCACCAACATTTTAGCAAAACGACAGTGTATAAGACCTCAAACTACAAAGCATTTCTAAGAGGCAGAAGCAGTGACAGACAAGAATGACAATTTTTTTTGCTTAATGTAATTTAGCAGTCAATAAAAGTAAGCTCTTACCTCCTATTACTTATTATCTTGGTGGGATCTCCAGTAATGTCAAGGGAAATATGAAACATGAAATATATCTCCCAACCTGTTAACTGTTTGATAAGCTGAGTTCTTGTTCTCTAGAAATGATAGAATGAGTCCTAGGAATGATTGAGGTTAAAAGGAGAGAGATATTTATTGACAGAAAAGTTCCTAAGGGGCAGGAGCACAGCCCAAGGACCCCACTTTACAGAGAAGTTTTGTAGGATGAAATCCACCTGGGTACAACATGGGTCACGGCCATAAACATCCAATAAGGTTACAAGTATAGTCATTTAGGTAATGGTGGTCCATTTGGAAAGCAAGTCACATAGTAAGCGTGGATGGAAAGAATAAGGATTCTCCTAGGAGGTGAGGGGTCCAGAAATCTCTGGTCACCCCCAGTGTGGTTGATGCCTATCAATACTTCACTGAGCCCAATTCTTTGAAGAAGTATTTTTCTCTGGTCATCTTTTCTCCAACTCGAGGCCTGGTTTTCAGCCGACATGGAACTGTGGTATGTTTCACCTTTGTCCTGGCCCTCTCAAAGACTTAGCCCTATCTGACTACCCATACTATTTCTACCTAGCTCATCTATGTATAATAATAGGGCAAAGCCATGAGATGGGGATGGTACAAATTGAAACAAAATTATAAGACCCAATGGAAAATAACATGGTAAGCATGAAGTGGGACAAAACTAGGATCAACCAATATGATTACAAGTATAGTAACCCAGGTAATATTGATTAAACTTGGATTAAATGGTAAAACAAGTCACATACAAGGAAATTCCAGAAAGGAATTGAGCTAGGGAGATTGATAGCCATTTAAAATATCAATCGCTGGTGTTTATTTCCAGGGGAAGAATATGGGTGCAGTATTTTTCTCTTTTAATAATGCTAATCAGTGAATGAGTCTTAATTGTCTTTCTATTGACTCCTGGAAGGCCAGCCCTGTCTAAGTGCCTACAAGATATGTAATTAACTTACCTATCTACTATAAAAAGACAGTGGGATATCTACAATTTCTTATTTTATAAAAAGGATATCAGATTTTAAGAATGCTGTTAAACTTTTCCTTATATTAATTTTTTTTGAAATTTTTATTAGTATGTGTTTGCAGTACTTAATGTTTAAATTCCTTGTGTAGAGCTGCTACTTGTACACAACTCATATTAATACCTTTTGTCATCTACTTTCATTCCCCTCTCTCCCACAAAATCCATTTTTTTATACTTTTCACCACATAATGAAAAGGACCTTTATCTATTTTAGAAGATACAAAATCTTATTTTAATAGATCCTTTCTTATCTTTTCTGTATGTTTTTTGTAGATAAATATAACAGTACAGACTTTATTTAAAGTTTACATTAATAATAAATACAAGAATTTCTAATTATTAAACTAGTTGCAAAGTTAATGTTAAAGTATTAATGTGAGTGTATAACAACTTCCTTCCTTAGGCATAGGTGAATAAAGCACTAGTCAAAGGCTAAATCCATTCTAAAGCTTATTTTGCATGGAAAATAAGCTATGTGTATTTCACTGTAGAAATACTTGAACAAAATCAGAAAAAGAAAATGTTTGGTTACACATAAAAATCACATGCAATTAAGATTTCTGGATCCATAATTAAAACTTCATTTGAATACATTTACATTATATCATCAGGAATAATGACAACCAGAAGGAAAAATGTTCAAAGAACCAAACCCTCAACCAAGAATCTTATTTACAGCAAAGCTGTCTTTTAAAATGAATGTAAAATAAAACTTTCTTATGTAAAGAAAAATTGATACATTTTGTTATTGAATAATATTGGGAAAAACTAAAATAAATCATGGTACAGTATAGTTTATAGGTGGAAAACACATTCTCAAAAATAATAATACTAGAATCTTATTAATCAATATATTACAATTCCTTCTCAAACATATTTTTTGTCTATAAACATCCATATTTCTACCAAGGATAATTAAAGCTTAAATTGGCTGTAAAATATTTCTAGTCTCATTAAACTTAGCCTAATTGCTTACTATGTGCAGCAAAAATTACGAGTAACCGCAGAATTGCTGGTTCTTTTAAGGAATTGCAGACTTGATTTTTAAATCTTCTTGAGTCTAGAAAGCCAAATCAAGGACTCACCACCCTCTTTTGCCTGCAATCGCTAGAGATTTAGGCAGGTTTCTTGCTTCTTAAATTAACCAACATACTTTCAGTTTTCTACAAGAAAATGACTTTTGTTATTTAATCTGTAAAGCCAAGAACCCTTAAAAACACATAGCTGTACAGTTGTTTAAGAAGCTTTATTTGCTCCATAAAGTTATCATAAATTTCTTAAAATTACCTGGTCATATCTTCTACATACATTTGCAAATATGACTACTGACAAAAGCTCAATAGTATAACCAGTTTATTCAATTGTGAACTTGTAGCTTTATGACTGTTAGGTAAAAGAGCTGAAAACCAAGAACAGACCAGGTCCACTACAAGCCTTTATTGTAGGCACAATCTACCAGGCCATCTCTGAAAAAGAAGAGAAAACAATATGGCTGAGACAGGGAGCACTTCTTATTTGACTGGGGTGAGGCTTATAGGAGCTAGGGTGGGATTGAATGATGTAGTGGCTAGGGAATGGGGGATCTTGAGATATCAGTAGTTGCTAGGAAATAGCAAGAGTCAGGTTACTCTTTTGGAGGGAAGAGGTGAATGTTGGGAAGAAGACTGTCCTTTGGTAGGAGAAGCCATAGTTTAGAAGAGAAGCAGGGCATTATGGGAAGTAGAAGAATGCTATTTTATGTAGCAGCCATCGTAAGGTGAGGGAAATCTAGCAATGACCATGAAAACAGATATACTCACAGACAGATTCTGTGCTATAAGAACAAAATGGATGACTTCTTCGTAGAAATTGACAAGCTTATTCTAAAATTAATATTGAAGCAAGAAACTTAGAGTAACCAAAGCTGTTTTAGAAAAGAACAAGAAATTGTGATACTTGTGCAGGAACAGATGTTTAGATATAGGGAATAGAATTGAGAATCCAGAAATAAACTAACATATTCATGTTCAAAGTTCTTTTAACAAGAAAAGTCAGGAGTTGGGTTTATTGAGATCCTTTTGTTAAGTACCAGATCAATTTATTTTTTACTATGTTCAAGATTTTCTCCTTGAATTTGTCTGTTAATAACATTTTTAGTTTGATTTGAGTACCAATGAATCTTTCTGTTTTTATACTACTATGTATTTATTTATTAGGTTTTTATGTATATACAGATTATCAACTTTGAAATAAATTGGTTAATTTCAGTCACTGTTTTTCAAATGTATGATTTGCTCCTTTCTTTTGTTTCTTTTAGTGTTTCACATGTATAATTGTTTTGTTTCATAATGTATACAATTCCTACAGTTATGTTATCATTGTTTGTGTTATTTTTATAATCCGTTGCTATATCTTTAAGCTTGCTTATTATTTTCTCTATTGATTCAATTTCCCTGTAGTTGATATTCTCTAGGGAATTTCTTATTCTAGTTGCTTTTCAACTTCATATGTTCCATTTGTTTCTTTTTTATAGTTTCAATCTCATGGATAACTTGTTTTTGAGGCAATATTATCTTCACATATTTCATGACTTTTAAAATCTCAGTTTGCTTAAATATTTACACTTGGAACTTTTTTTTTCTGATAGATTGGAATCTGTTCTGTCTCCAAGAAGTTATTTTTGTTTGTTTAGTGACTGTTATTTTAGAAAAGTTTATTCCTCCTCTATCTTTACTTATATTCCCAATATATAGTCTCTTATATTATTTCTCAAAGAGCATAGCTTTTAATACAGGCAAAATCATCATGAAATCATTGTCTTTTATATGGCTCTTTCCCTCTCTTTCAGGACCACACTCATATGTTAAGCTCCTAACAATTGTCGACTAATGGTTCTATGGTTATCAACAATATCAAGGAGTAAAAATCATTGCACAAACCAAACTAATCAAATTCTGTCTCCTTGGAAAAGATTCTGAAATCAGTGTTTGATTTTTGTTCTGATCCCCAAAGGATTTCTCCTTTCTTCTAATTCTCTCTTCCAAACTAGAGCTACATACAATTTAGCTTTTATATTGACTCTCTTTCCCAATTTCTTTTCACCATCATTATTGGATGAGCACATTTGCAGTTACTAAAAGTGGAAAGTATTCTCAGCTTGACACTACTGGCAGGAAACCATGATTTCATGAGTTGGAACAAGAATAATCAGGGCTCCAATGTTCCCATCGTTTTCCCAAAGTAGAGATTCCCTTTCATGAATGGAGGCTAGTTGAAAAAAGGGACATTCTTTGTCTATTGCACTTGATTGTGAATTTGCTTCACCAATAAGCATTTGGAAACCATGTGAGATACACTGATGATCTTTTTCCAGGAAGAAAGAATTCTACCTGGGATCCAGTAGAAGGAGAAATTCTGTGCTCTTAGGTATAGCATTCAGGGGTTGAGCTGGGAACTGGGGCAGAGAAAGGTTTCCTCTTTCTGAGCTCTGGGGTACTGGTAATATTGTCCTGATCGAGAGAGAGAGAGAGAGAGAGAGAGAGAGAGAGAGAGAGAGAGAGAGAGAGGGAGGGAGGGAGGGAGATCATAGTGGTTATGAGGTTAATGGTGAATGTCTTTTGAATCCCCCACAATTCTTCCAGTTGAAGTCAGATCTAGAATATCCTAGCAAAAAAACATTTAGATTTTCCAACAGAAAAATTGAAAATAGGACTTTTTGATTGGCCCCAGGTGTAGATCTTGAGAACTATTTTCCTATATATATGTCATTGATCTCTGTGATTTACAGGTCATGCCCACTTACACAGCTGGCTGGTCACACCCCAGTCTCTTGCTTTTTTTTCCCCCATGAGAGACATAATTCACCAAAATTCTATATAGGATACTGAGGATATGGATGTCTCTGTCTCTATGTAGCTATTTCCAGCTGAAAGGGGCTAAGTATTCCCCTATTGGGAATTATGTGCTCCCCATCTACCTTGTGATGTCATGACTAACTGGATGGGCCGAAACTCCAAACCTGCCAGAAGATAATTTTAAAGGAGTTAGTGTCTACCTGTCAAAAACTATTGAGCTGCCTGTTTAATTGGAGAAAGGTTGGTGAATTTTTCAGGATTGTCAGGGCTTTATCATCTGAATCCTTGAATGGATAAACTTTACTATTAGGTGTCTTCCAAATATTTGCAGTGCCCAAACATGAGATGGAGAACGTCAGAATATTCTCTAGTGTGTCTAAAATGATGCACTATGACAGACCTAACAATCAGAGATTTTGAGTATTATTTCCACATTTCCTATGGAGGAGAAAGCATGGCAAAATGCAATATTAGATAAAGTGCTACAGTCCTTACAGCTGTAGCCCTACCAAGATTACCAAAATTATGTATCTAATTCAAAACAGGGGTCCCATTGTAGGTGTCCACTTCACCTGTGATGGATTAGCTGTCATTTTGATGCCTCTACTTATTTGCACCTAGAGCACTACTGGACTCTTGCTTTTTTAAGAGCCTCAGCTCCACAGAGGTTCACAGAAGCAGCTTTCTCTTTTGAATTGTCATTTTCCTTAGATGGCTCAGGTGTAGCTGGCTTCACCCTGGAAAGATGAATCCAGCTAAAAATCTCTGCAACCTTTGTTGTGGTGGGTGTATCAAGGATCCTTGAAAAGGAGACCTCCATTTTTCAAAATTAGGTTATAGGAGGCCCTTTCTGAGCATTATTTTTTGTTGTTGTTCTTGTTTCAGGGATTGAATTCTGGCCCTTCCATTTGCAAGGCAGGCAGCAGAACTACTGAGCCAAATCTCCAGCCCCCTTTTTGAGCATTTTAATGATCACTTGTTCTCTGGGCAAGACACCAGATAGTTCCCCTGGCACAGGATCTGACTGGACTCAATTCTCATATAGTTGGATAGTTTATTATATTTGGATTTGATTACTAAAATATTGTAAGAGTTCTGTAGCCTCTGGGTTCACTACCACATGAGGAAAAAGCAAAGGCTTCCCATACAACATTTCAAATATACATATATTTAGCCTAATTTTGAGAGTGTTTCAAATTCTGACAAGGACTATTGGCATTAATTGGAGCCATGACTCAAAATTCTCTCGACAAAGTTTCACTAGATTTTGCTTCAGGGTCTGTTTGGCACCTTTGACTTTTCTGGAAGACTGAAGTCTCCGTGAAGAATGGAGATGGCACTTTATTTCTAAAGCCTTAGCTACCGCCTGAGTTATATGAGAGATATAAGAAGGCCCATTGTCGGGCTGGGGATTTAGCTCAGCGGTTCGGTGGCCTGCCTTAAAGCGCAAGGACCTGAGTTCAATCCCCGGTACCAAAAAAAAAAAAAAAA
>NW_022900951.1:75610362-75773928 GCF_012274545.1 Fukomys damarensis
AAAAGGCTCATTGAGAGGACTGGGGTAATAGAAAATGTAGGATGATGTCTTTCAGGAGCACTTTGACTACCTCTATAGCCTTCTCTGAGCAGGTAGGAAAGAACTCAATCTAGCCTGTGAGAATATAAATTAGAACCAATATTTGTTTAAATACTACACATGATGGCATGTGGGCAAAGTCTAATTGCCAAACCTCTCCAGAGTGTCCCTCTTCTCTGTACAGGTTCTGACAATGGAGGTTGTGTGTGCTTGCCAGGGATATGTTAGGCACGAAGTGGGTAAACATTAAAAATGGACCAGGTGGCCAGTGCTATTCAAACTCCTGTGAAAATTTCAGTGACCATTTCCCATGAATGGAAAGAATCATAGAATCATGAAGGGCTTTTATAGCTTTCCATTGTATCCCTTGAGGAAAGACCTGCTTGTTTCTAAATAAAACCAAACTCTCTTTTAAATTCCCCTATGTCCTAAGGCTCATTTATTTTCCTTGGGAGTATAGACCGGTTTTAATGTTTTCTCACAAACTGAGAATAAGTCTAGGGTCTTGAGGGGCTGTATAGCTCCCCTTATTAGCTCTCTTTATCAGCCTTTTGATTTCCCAAATTAATTGTAGACATGTTTTTTTTTTTCTGTCCCTTACAACGAATGGCAGTGACCTGCCTGAGAAAAAAGGCTGCCTCCAGATTTTGAATAATTTCTTGCTCATGCTCATTAGTAAGCTCGTTTCTTTTCCAGGTTCTACATGGATACGTAGCACCAGAAAGGCATCTTTAGAATCTGTAAATTTTTAACTTTTTGCCATTTCCTAATATCAACGCTCTTTTTTGAGCAAAGATGCCCGAGTAAAGAAGTTTGCCCTGTATAGCATATGAACTGACAACTGCTTAACTTGCCTTTCAGTGTTATTCTTGAACAAAGCAACTTCAATCAGTGAACCACACTTTCTCAGCGTATTGTAGGGGCAGGTTGCTGATTTCCTAAATGCTTGCATAAGTCTCGGAAATAACCTGTTCAGAAGAAAGTGGCTATCCTTTGAGCCTGTAGGCATCAGTGATGCAGTAATAAGAGTATTTCAAGTATTTGTGGTAACCTCAGGAATATCTAGAAGCATGGCTTTGTACTTGGTAAGCCATTCCCCTGGCAACTTAAAAATATCATTTAATCTCAAGAATATCCTTGAACTGATGGGAATCAGAACTTCCAGTTCCAATGTTAATTTACTAGGTACTTTTGTTAGCACAGCTGTAGCTTCTATAGCTCTCAGACAGGGTAGATACCCAGCAGTAACTGACTTTTTTGAAAAGTATGTTTTTGTCCCTTTGGATCAAGACACCCAAAGCAATTCCTCTCTTTTGAATATGCACAGGAAGAAGGATTTTCTTAAGTCATGTGTCTTAGTGCTAAATGAGAGTATCTGTCATCTCTCAAAAGGTATTGTCATGTACTTTGTCCATTTTAAGGACACAGACTCAGTACATTTGACAGACTTATATAAAGTCTTTACAGTTAGTACAAAAGTAGATATCTAGATCCATTAGATTCTGGCCATTCCCAGGAATAAATAAAGCTGTTGTTTGATAGGAGGGGGCCCAAAATCACAGATATCCTGGATGCCACCCCTAGACAGCTGTCATTCCCCAGATATAAAAATGTACCCCAAGTACTGGACTTTCTAAAGGGATATATAAGCCTTTTCTTTTGAGACATTATATCCCTTCTTACGACAAAGTGTATATACTACAGGGTTTGTATAGTGTTATGATGGATAGCACCCAAATTGTGCTACAGATTAGGATATTATTTTGGTTTATATCTAGATATTGTTGAGGTCTCCTTCTAGAGGAGGGGACTCAGGGAGACGACCATGGACACAATGAATGACCAAAAGCTGATGGGTAATGGCAAAGTTTATTTCTCACCCAGGGTCTTTATAGTACAGTATCAAGGCCACACACAAAAGCATGATCACAGCGGTTTGATGATTAACAGCAGTTAAGATCAGTGATTAACAGCAGTCATGAACAGATACACATTGTTCAAACTAAAGACATAACATATAGATAGAATGACATCTGTTTATGACTGAAAGGGAGTGTAAACCAGAAACGGGAATAAAAAAGCGATTAAGGGGTTGTTTGTGGATTGGGGGACTCGGCTCAAGCATGTCGCCTTTGGAACACCTGTGCCCTGGTGAGAACCAACATTCCAGGACTGGGGGGTCAGTGTTTCATCCATTCATCCTCTCATGCCCCAACAATCCCCCCTATTATTTTTTACAAAGAGCCAGCATGGCAGTGAGGACACACCCAGAGGGTCGTGCGTCTATTCATCATTTGAGGAGACAGTATCCTGTGAAAAACAATATGATAACCAATAAGAGAATGATAAAAGCACTGGATACAGAGTGTGTGAGGCTTTGAAACAGACCACCAGGGTCCCGCCCTCACAACTGGTCAGCAATGTAAGTGGCCATATCTTGACAGGGTATTGGTGCCAAAGATTTATCAAAGTGGATGAGATATCTTATAACAAGTCATCCACATTGATGGACAAGTTGTTACAAAAGTCTTGTAGATGATATTTAATCTGATCCCACTCATAAAGTGTGCAATTGTACAGATGGGGAGTAATACAGATTAGTGAAGCATTCCAATCACATTGTAGTATGATCTGATGTTGAGGAGCAACTATCTGGTCTCTCAGCCATTTCACAGTTTGTTGTAAGTCTTCAAATTAGATTTTGATCCTTGATCAATAGCAGATTGTTTCAACCATAGCTGGTGTGAGTCCTTCTGACAAGTATGTTCAAAATCATGTGTTTGTACTGCGGTCTATAGGGTCACACCAGCAACCGCAGCTGTGGCTGTCACAGCAATGAGCCCTAAGACTAGCAGTACCAATTCAACAACATAATGTTTAGAGTGATGATTATAATTTAGACAGAATTTGATAGGCTAAGCCCCCATAGGGGTCAGCTTATAAGGGCCTTGTAATATTGACTGGTAGCCAGATGCCCGTCTGGGTCTTCAACAGAAAAATGGAATCATGAGTGGCATTGAAAGGAACAAAATCATTAAGGCAGATAGACAATCTATATTCAGAACAAGTTCCACTTTTTTTGGATAAATTGAAACCAACAGATCCTATCATGATAACAAATGGAAATTTTGCACAATAGCTTACACAAAAACTAGCGTTATGAGTAAAATTATACTCAGAATAGGAGCAGGAAGTGCCAGCAAACTTTTCTTTCCAAGTTAACCAGTGGTGGAGTGCAGCAGAAAGCTTCTGAAGGTCCCATTGCTAGGGGCTCAGTGGGGTAAGGAGTCATGGTTGAGGGGGTGCAAGGCCTCCTTCATGCCAGGCAAGAAGTCCACCCTGTCTTCCTGGGAGGTGCAGGCAAAGACAGCAAGCATAGCAAGAAACAGGTGCTCCAGCATATGTGCTTTTCCAGTAGTGGCCATGATTTGTTCCGCCTTTTGACTGAGGCTCTTAACCTGGCCCCACATTGGTGGGTTAAGACCCATCTTTCTCTTTTGCTTGGGCCTGATGGCAAGGGCAGCCATTCAACAGGTGATGTCAAGTTCCGCTGGAGTTACAACTTTCATTCTTGGGAGGAAGGCTGGCTCAGGTGGAGGAGGTGTCCACTAGAGAGCAGAGTGCCTGCCAGAGGCACCGCGTTGGGATCCAGACATGTTCAGCCCGAACCCACAGCAAGGACTTTCACAGGGACTCAGTCCTTCCACTCCTGTAATTTCACATGAACAAAAAAAGGTAATTGTAAAGAAGAAGGGAGAGAAAACTGTAAAGTAGATGTGAAGTGTCTTTGTGCTTGGGATGGTGGATCAGCAGTACAGGCAGGTTAAGAAAGTTAATGACATACAAAGCAAGATGCAAGCATGAAGTCGGGAAAGTACACACCCCAAGGGCAATTCCCCCTTTTTATTTTTGCTAGCTGTAATTTGATAGTGTAATGAGTGCGCTCAATGATAGCTTTCCCTTGGGGATTGAGAGGTATTCCTGTCACGTGGGTAATGTCCCATGTTCTGCAAAATTGTTTAAAATCATGAGTTATAAGCAGCACCCTTATCTGTTTTAAATTCGCAGGAACGCCTATAATGGCAAAGGCAGAGTACAAGAAGTTATTTATGTGAGAAGTTTCTTCTCCTGGCATGGCCGAAGCCCACACAAATCCTGAAAAAGTATCAATAAAAACATGATTATTTTTAAGCCTGCCGAAAAGAAGAAAATGAGTAACATCCATTTGTCAAATTTGATTAGGAACATAGCCTCTAGGATTAGTGCTGGGAGGAGCTTGTCTCAGGTGTAGAGGTCGGCAAACAGGACAGGTCCGCACAATCTGCTTGGCTGTGGTGAAAGGAATTTTCCATTTTTAATGTCGTCCTGCAATAGAATGTAATATCTGATGTTCTTCAGTGCAAACAAAGGCAACAGTTAATTTATCAGCACAATCCTTACCATAAGTAACTGGACCTGGGAGTCGGGTATGAGAGCTCATATGGGGAATGAACACAGGATTAACTTTCTCTGAGGAGCTGTTGAAGAGCCTGTAACAATCAAAAAACGGGAAGAAGAGGCAGAAAGTACAGCTGTGGGAAGAAGAGAGAAATCACGGGCAACATATTGAGAATCTGTAAATATATTCACACATTTAGAAATGTTGAACAGCACACAATACACAACAAATAATTCATTTCATTAAGTAGATGAATATGGAGTAGACTGTGGGAAGAAGAGCTGTTGGTCCCTGAAAATTGATATTTTATTCAATTTAGTAGCATCAGTAAAAAAGGTTTTTGTTAAAGGAATGAGGGATGAGGAAACAATAGAAGATATAACCCAGTCATGTTGGGACAAGGACAACAAAGGATCATGAGGTAAATGAAACAAAATTTGTGGTTCCGGTGCCAGCTTTGCAAGAACAGGGTTCTTGTTCAGTTCCTGGTACCAAAAATAAATAAATAAATGCATACATACATACATACATACATACATACATACATACATAAATTTGGACTTTGAGTACTTTGTCTCAGCAATGGAGAAGTAACTAAGACAGATTCCATCTACATACTAAGGATAGTTTCCTGTTTAAGCTCTAAATTCACAACGTCCTTTTCTGGTGCTTGAGCAAAACCAGCGGAAGATATCTCTAAAGCATTGTGGGAGACCTGTCCATATACATTGCCATTGTATCTCCTAGAATTTGAGAAAGGGTTGTACATGAATCTGCCACCAGAAAGTGGACTGAGATTGCAGCCTCATCACTAATACAGAGGTCTTGTAGCATCCTATATTCTCCTTGAAGTTTTGTTATGGGAAGAATGGGAGTAATGCAAGGTGTTTGGCAAGGCCACAGATGGCCATCTTTGAGAATACTCTCTATGAGGGGCCAAGGGACAGTTTTAGGCCTTTTCTTTGGTTAGATAATACTTTTACTTGGGAAATTAGTTGAAGTTTTTTAGTTGCATAACTACTGGAGTTGTATTTTCCCTCCTATGTATACCATGAATCAGGATCCAGCTGTTGGATAATTATTACAGAGAAGCCTGGTGGTGTTTGAACAGATAAAATATGGTTTAACTTTTGTCATAACTTTAGAAATGCCTCCAATTTTGCTAGTAAATCTCTTCCTTGGCAGGGTGTACAACACCATGGGACAATTAAAAACATGTCTGACTATTTGTCTTTTGAATTGACATATTAGAGCTCCAAGTGGGGGTTACTTTGACCCCTATTATGGCTATACATCTAGAGAATGGTTTTCCAGAGAAGGAAGTTAAAACAGAGTAAGACACCCCTATACCAACTAGCAATTGAATTGGTTTATCCATTTTGTCTAGGGTCAACTTGATTTCCTCACAGGAGACAGACATATCTGTGGATAGGGACATTTGGATTGCCCAATTCCCCTTCAATTTTCTCCATCCAATTGGAAGGTAGGAGTTGTGGCTGGTGCATCCCCTCTCTGAGAGCAAGAACAGTTATCCCCCCTATGCCATGAGTCAGGCACTTTGGCCACATGACATAGGCTGCAGGGCCCAGGTGGTTACATGGTACAGTGTCATACTCATTGTCCTTGAATTTAAAATAAGAACTCTTTTGCTGTTTGACCTCAGGTTTTCCGTTCATTGAGTTGAGTGTGTTTAAAGCATTGCCAATTCTGACAAATACAATTTTGGCCTTTTGTCTCTGCCCTTTTTCATCCTTATGTAGATCACAATTGTTGAACACAAAAAAGGCTCTCTCCATCACTTGTATAACTGAGGCCTGCAAGCCTGTCTGAAGTTTTAAAATTTATGCAAATATCTGGGGCTCTCTAACTAATAAAATATGGTCCCATCAGTACCTGTATCTCCTTGGATGATGGTGTAGGTTCGTATATTATGGAAAGCTTCTACTAATCAGCTTTAATTTTCCTCTTTTGATGTTGTAACCTCTCTGACCCTTTCATATTTAGTATGTTTCTTAATGCATCATTTTATTTCCATGATAAAATAAGTGATTATTTTAGACCTCATGTATAGTATACCTTCAGTATTATATTGACAATTTGTTTCTATTTGAAGGACAACAATTCCCCATGGTAATTTTCTTCTCTTACAGTAGCATATTGTTCATCAGTATATTTGCTTTTTATCTCATTGCATTTTTTGGTACATTTTAGGTATACAGTACAGTTACATCCATCATTGAGATCTTGTACCTTTACATGTATATTTTCTTGTCTGTTCTGTAATTATTTCTTTTTCATCTTGAGTACATCAAATGACCAAGATAAATTGGACATCTTGCTGTGATAGGTCAAAGGCACAGATCAAAGTTTGAAAACCATCTGCAAACCTACCAGGATCTTCTGAAAACTGACCTATCCATCCTTTTCATTGCTGGGTATCTGCCATTGAAAAGGGGACCTGAACCCAAGTTGTCCTCTCTATTCATGGGACCTCTCTTATAGGCAGGATGGGCTATGAGTTGGAAAAGTGAGAAGCTCCAGTCTGAGTATGTCTTGTAGTGCTAAGTATTGTCTGAAGAGTATAAGGAAGGAGCTGAGGAATACTGGGTCTCACTGGGGATCTAGGCTCTGGTAGAGTTTTTGAGTCACTTGAGGGGGATGGGATTGATTTAGTAGTCTGGAGATTATCAGGAGGAGTTTGAGGAGATGTCTTTGTGTGTGTGTGTGTGTGTGTGTGTGTGTGTGTGTGTGTGTGTGTGTGTGTGACTGTTTTCATTAAATAGGTGGCAGAGACCCATGTTTCTCTGAGAGACAGGTGGACATCTGAGGACAAAATCATTAATGGTATTGATGTCCTTTTCCTTAAGAATGCCTCTTTAAGCACCATAGTTCTTGAGCTTTGAAAGAGCTAAAGAGCTATGAAATTTCACCCCACATTCTTTGCCTTGTTCAGAAAATATCTAAATGAAAAATAATGTTGTAATTTATACTGTCATTTGGTGGCCATTATTTCTTTTTTTAGCATTTTATTCATATGAATGTTAATACCATATTTTCTAAATATTTTTTCCTCATTGAGTTTATGGTACATTTTAGGTATACAGTACAGTTACATTCATTATTGGGATCTTGTACCTTTTCATGACAGGTCTTGGTTCTCATTTTTCCCCTTGTCCTTGCCCTCCTTTTTCCTCCTCCTCCCCTCCCCATTAACAAACATTTTACAATTTCTTAGTTCACATTTAACCTAAATATTATTATAGAAAATGCAATTTTGTTTTTTCAGATTGATAGAATTAATTTTTTCCCTATTTTTAAGGATCCAAACTAATGACAACATTCCAGGGATCACCAGGTTGCTTCCCATGGCATTGCATGTATCCCATGCAAAGAGAAAAATATAAGGCTGGGGTCCTTCAGATGTTGTCCCCTGAAGAAAGATGTGGATATGTTGAATTCCTGGAGCACCACCACTCACGAAACAAATTATACTGTTAGACCTATCTGGAGAAGCAGGCACCATCAGTGCCTTCTTTTTATATTTGTTTTGTTTTGGTTACACTTTCCACAACCTTAGATGCATTTTAACTTTTTAAAAACTATGGATTCCAACTATTCTCTTTCACTGAAAATAAGTCCTACCCAGAAAATAATCAGCCTCAAATACAAGAGATAAAAAAAATACCAGGGCCCAGAATGAGTCAAGAAGCAAGATTCAGCAATATGCTGCATGCAAGAAATACACTTAATTCAAAAAGAAAATCATAGACTGAAAGATAAAGGGTGGAAAACAAAACGCCATGTAAGAGCAACCTGAGAAAAAGCAGGAGTACCTATCATCTTAACAGATCAAATGGATTGCAAATCAACACTGATTAAGAGAGACAATGAGGGACGCTACATCCTTGCAAAGGGAACAATACAAGAAGAAGAATTGACAATCATTAATATATATGAACCAAATGCTAGTGTGTCCAACTATATAGGACAAATGCCAACAGACATGAAAAATCAAATAAGCAAATTAAATAAGCACTAATACAATAGTAATTGGGGACATTGAAACCCCACTGTCACAACTAGATAGATTAACTACACAGAAAATAAAGAAAAAAAGATACTGGAACTCAAACTCTTCAACAAATGAGTTTAACAGATGTTTAGTGATCATTCCAACAGAATCAAAATACACATTATTTTCAACTGCACATGTGTCATTGTCCAAAATTGACCATATACTTGCTTATAGATCACGTTTAACTATGTGCAAAGGAACTGAAGTTACCTTCTGTATATTCTCAGACCATACTGTGATCAAATTGAAGATCAAAAGCAAAAGAAATCACAAGAATTCCATAAACACCTGGAAATTGAACAGTATACTTCTGAATAACCAATGGGTCACAGAGGAAATTAAAGAAGAAATCAGACAGTTTCTACAATTAAATGACAATATCAATACAATATATCAGAATCTATGGGACACAATGAAAGAAATCATATGAGGAAAATACATAGCAGACAATACTCATTTTAGGAAAACAGAGGAGACTCAAACAGCCTGATGATGAACCTCAAGCTTCTAGGAAAAAAAAGAGTTGCACAAACCAAAAGTTCATATAAGGGATGAAATTAAAAGATCAGAGCAGAAAAAAATGCAATGAAGACTATTCTTCAAAAGAATAAATAAAATTGACAAAACCTTAGCCAACTTTATATATAAAAAAGAAAAGACTCAAATTCATGCAATTAGGAATGAAAAGTGTGAAATTACAGAAGACCCAGAAGAAATCCAGAGGTTCTTCAACACCTACTTTGAGAATCTATATGCCAATATGATGGAAAATACAGATGAAATGGACAGATTCCTAGATACATATGAACTATTGAAGTTGAGCAAAGAGGACCTAAATATTCTAAACAACCCAATACAAATATACAAAATTGAAAATGTAATTAAAAACTTACCACCAGATGTGGTGGTGTATGCCTGTAATCCTAGCACTGGGGAGGCTGAGGCAGGAGGATAACTGTGAGTTTAAGACCAGCCAGGACTACATAGTGAGATCCAGGTCAGTCTCAACTACATAGTGAGACACTGTCTCAAAAGCAAAACAAAACAAACAAACAAATACACAAAAAAACTTGCCAACTGAGCAAAGCCCAGGCCATGATAGCATCACTGATGAATTCTGCAACACATTTAGAGGCGAACTATTGCCACTATTGTTTTAACTCTTCAATGAAATTGAGAAGAAAACAATACTCCCAAAGTCGTACCTGGAAGCAAGCATCACCCTGATCCCAGAAACAAAGAATGACCCAATCAAAAGAGAGAACTATTGGCTAATTTTCCTAATGAACAGAGATGCAAAAATCTTAATAAGCTCAATTACCTGTCAACCGGAGATTGGATAAAAAATGTGTTTTTTAAAAAAAATAAAATGGAGTACTACCCAGCCATAAAGAAGGAGAAGCTAGATAATTTTATAGCTAAACTGATGCACCTTGAGGTGATAAACTTAAGTGAAATAAATAGGACACACTTATTTAAATACCAAATAGTTTATCTGGTGTGAGAATCTGAAAGTGTAAATAAGAACTAAAAAGTATGATAGATAATGAGAAAAAGGAAGAAAAGGGAGAATGTGGAAGGTGAACTGGGAATGGTAGGGGAAAGAAAAGAAGGAAATACAATTAATATGAGAAAATGAAAAAAATGGAAAGAGTCTTTGTAAATAGGGAAGGGTGGAGGTGTTGAAGGGAGGACAGGGGAAAAGGGAAAAATCTTGAAACAAGATAAATTAAATAAAGGTACAAATTTCCAATGAGGAATGTCATTATATTGCATGCTTAAGATGTGCCAATAAAATTAATAAAAAATGGAACACATGTACATTCTTGAAGAATGAGAATGGGCCACTGATACACACAGATAACACTGAAGCCTTGAGATTAACAGAGGTTATCTTTTGTATCCCCTTGTTCTTCAGGCCGGTATCAGCTTTGGGCCATCCTTTAAAATCGTGCTTGATAATTGAAGATAGCACTTTCTGATTTGTCTAAGCTTCACTGCTTGTGAATTGATTTTCTATGCACGTGTCCTGGATCTCTATGATTCACTGGTCACACCTACTTGCTTAACTCAGTGGCCTACTTATCTGTGGTTTCAGTTTTGCTATTTAGATTGTCTTGCCTGTTTTCAATAGAGACCTGATTTTTTTAGAAAGTATGTTGCTATGGAGTTCAAGCTGGTCATGAATTTACTTTGTAGCTCAGACTGGCCTCAATCACTGAGGTGATCCTCTTACCTAACTTCCCAAACTCTAGGTTCTACCATCATACCCAGCCTGAAAATATGAAATGGGAAATTTCTTAAATAAACCACTCATTTTCAGTAGACCAATTTCTGAGTAGTATAATCACACCTTATACTATCCTACTCCATCCCACTTGAGATAGGAACAATTTCTTTGTCCAGTATATCCAAAGTATATATATTACACCCGTTAGTTATCATAGTCTCATAATGTAACAGTGCTTGTGTACAAGTAATTTTTATTTTATTTAATAATGGTTCTGTAGCACAAGAATAGTGGTACAAAATGGACACTGGGATGTTAAACACAAAATTACAAATTAACCTTGTCACTATGTGACAAAACATTAGAGAATACAGGAAAAATCAGTATATATAAGGTTCAGGCGTCCTCTGGGGATCTTGGAATAAATGTACTGGGGCTGAATCTGGCTAGTTTGGGTTATTGCTTTTAGAGCTAATAGAATCTAAAACTAAAGCACAAAGTTAGAGAAGAAAAACAATTTTAATTGGAAAGTTACAGTGAATACAGGAAATAGTTCCAGCTGGAGGGGGCATATTCTGATTAAGGGGTTCAGTCTGGCCTACCCACGGAATGGAAGGCCAGTTTTTAAGGATTAGTTGGTGGGTTGGGGACTCGTTGTTAATTATCCCTCTCCTGATTTTATAGTATCTCAGTCCTAGAGTCAGAGTTCTGGAATTTTATGGGGATAGTTCTATTCCCAGGTGAACTCAGGTTAGAGACAATGGCAAAAGACTTTTCAAGTAGAGATGGATGTCCCTAGAAATTGTCTGTGCTGGTGTCTTTAACTGAAGAGGTAGAGATTATGTAAATTCAGTCCTAGTCAACATTGTTTTGTCAATTTTTAGACAGACACTATATATGAATAACAAAACTATAAGTAAAACTGAGATGAGATATAAGCCCTAATTTACAGCAAAAAAGGATGCAAGAGGAATTCAAGTTTGTTCTTTTACTTACCCATTGGACATCTATAGGTCTAGCTGAAGAGTCATAGTTTGTAACAAGACTGCGTTTTAAATCCCTGTCTGTCACAGGACCAAAACAAATTAAGGTTTTAATGAGCAAGAGAGAAGGACCCTAGATTCTGTGTTTACCAATCTCAATCCTGATCTCTTAGTAATATTATTCTTTTGTTTTTATAGTTTTAATTTTATTGGTACATTTTAGGTATACAATATAATGGCATTACTCATTGGGGTTTCTTACCTTTATATAATCTATCTTGGTTCTTATTTTTTTTCCCCATTCCACTGCCCTCAGTTCAATCTATCCACCCCTCCCTATTCAAAAACATTTTGATTCCATTTATTTCATTTTCTCATATTAATTCTATTTGCTCCTTTCCTTTCTCCTACCTATCCCTATTTCCCTTCCCCTTTGCCCCTTTTCTTACTATACTACATCATCTATTTTACCTTTTAATCCTTATTTCTCCTTTCATGTTCTCACACCAGAGAAACTATTTGATATTAACACATGAGAGTCCTATTTATTTCACTTAAGAGTATTGCCTCAAAGTGGATTTATCTAACTGTAGATGTCTTTAATTTCTTGTTCTTTGTGGCTGAGTAGTGTTTCATTTTATTAAAAAAACTACACATTTTACACACATTTTCTTTATTCAGTCTCCAGTTGATGTTCAATTGGGGTGTTTCCAAGTTTTAGCAATTACAAACTGTGGTGTTATGAACATAGTTGCACTTAGATCATTGTGGTATGATTCTTTTAATCCTTGCAGGAAGATACCCAGCAGGGGAATAGCTGGGTCAAATGAGATTTCCAGTCCTACATGTCTGAGTTATTTTCAGCCTGATTAGCACATTGGTTGCACCTTTGTTAAAGGTCTTGCAGCAGAGTGGGTCTGGCGCTGTTTCTGCATCTTTTAATCTGTTGCATTGGTAGTCAGGTCTGTTTCTTTGATAGTCCCATGCTGTTTTTAATAACAGTAGCTTTGTAGCATAGTTTCAAGTTGAGGATTGTGATACCCCCTGCCATGTTTCTGTTGCCTAGAATTGGTTTTATTATTCTGGGTCTCTTATTGTTGTAAATGATTTTTTTAGATTGTTTTCTCAAGGATTTTAAAGTGTGCTGCTGGAATTTCAATTGAAATTGCAATGAATCTATATAGCCATTTTGGAAATATGGCCATTTTTACTATGTTGATTCTTACTACACAGGAATAAAGGATGTCGTTCCATTTTCTGATATCATCTTAAATCTCTTCTTTCAGACTGCTACAGTTTTCAGATTAAAGAACATTGATGTCTTTCATTAGGTTGATTCCTAGGTATTTCAATTTTTTATTTGCTATTGTGATCGGAATTGTTTGCCCCATTTCTATTTCAGTAAGTCTGTTTTTTATGTACAGGAAAATTGTTGATTTTTGTGTGTTGTGTATCCAGCTACTTTACTGAATTTTGTTATTAAGTCTCAAAGACTTTTGTGCAGTTCTTGGGGTTTTCTATATAGTGTAACATGTCATCTGTAAATAGTAACAATTTTACTTCATTTCCTATCTTTATTCCTATCATTTCTTTCTCTTGTCTAATTGTTGTGGCTAATGTTTCCAAAACTGTATTGAACAGAAGTGGTTTTAGTCAACATCCTTGTCTTGTTCCTGATATTAGCAAGAAAAATTTCAGTTTTTAACCAATTAGTATGATATTGTCTATAGGATTTTTCATAGAGGGCTTTTATCAGATTGAGGTAGAGACCATCTATTCCAATTTTTGTATGGTTTTTTATCATGAATATGTGTTTGATTTTGTCAAATGCTTTTCCTGAATCTATTGAAATAATAATATTTTTTCTCCTTGGCTCTATTAATATAGTGTATTATATTTATTGACTTGCATATTTTGAACCTTCCCTGCATCCCTGGGTTGAATCCCACTTGGACAGTGTGTATAATTTTCTTGATTATCTTCTGCATTTCATATTATTAAGGATTGTTGCATCTACTTTAATTGGTGAGATTGGCCTATAGTTATTTATCTATTTATTTATTTTAGATTGGGATCAAGGCGATGCTTGCTTCTAGCAATGAATTTGGGAGTATTGCTTTCCTTTCAATTTAACTGAAGAGTTTAAACAGTAGTGGCAATATTTCCTCTATAAATGTCTTGCAGAATTCACCAGGGGCACCATCATGGCCTGGGCTTTCCTTAGTTGGTAACGTTTTAATTATATTTTCAATTTCATTAATTGATATTGGGTTGTTTATAATTTTTATGTCCTCTTTGTTCAACTTTGGTAATTCATAGTTATCTAGGAATCAGTCCATTTCTTCTGTATTTCCCATCTTATTGGTCTATAGGTTCTCTAAGTAGGTACTGATGATCATCTGGATTTCTCCTGGGTCCATGGCAAATTCACCCTTTTCATTCCTAATTATATGGATTTGGGACTTTTTCCTTTTTTTTGATAAGGTTAGCTAAGAGTTTGTAAATGTTGTTTATTCTTTCAAAGAACTAACTCTTGGCTTCATTGATTTTTGTGTCATTCTTTTGGTCTCCATTGCATTAATTTCTGCTCTTTTTATAATTTCCTCCTTTGTATGAGATTTGGGGTGATCCTGGTCTTCCTTCTTTAGAAGCTTGAGGTTCATTATCAGGCTGTTTAATTGAGCTCCCTCTGTTTTCCTAATATGAGTATTGTCTGCTATGAATTTCAATTTTAAGTCATTGTGTCCTATAGATTCCAATATGTTGTATTGGTACTCTCATTTAATTGTATAAACTGTCTGATTTCTTCCTTCATTTCCTCTGTGACCCTTTCGTTATTCAGAAGTGTGCTGTTTAATTTCCAGGTTTTGATGAAAAACTTTTGATTCATTTTGCTTTTGAACTCAAATTTCATAACACTATTATCTGATACTATACAGGGAATTATTTCAATTCCTTTGCACTTACTTAACTAGGATCTATGTCAAGTATGTGGTCTATATTGGAGAAAGACCCATGTTTAGTTGTAAAGAATGTGTATTCTTACTTTTTGCTAGGCTTCCTGAGGTTATGATACTTATTGTCTTTTCCTAGGATATTTTTGAAAAAAAAATTGGAGTGCTCTTTTTTATTTGTGAAGTTTCTAAGGTGCTCTTTGTCATGAAAGTATCTTATTTGTCAATCAATTTTGAAAGATAAATTTTCATAATACATAAATCTGGGTTGGATGTTGTTTTCTTTTAGGACTTGAAATAAGTTACACCATGCTCTTCCCCTGAGGATTTGTGCTGAGAAGTCTGCTGTGATTCTGGATGGCTTTTCTTTGTATATAATTTGTTTCTTTTCTCTAATTGCTTGTAGAATTATTTTGTTTTCTGTGTTCTGGAATCTTCACTATTATATGATTATGTGTAGGTCTTTTTTTATTATGGCTAGTTGAAGTCGCATATGCCTCTATTATCTGTATATCATGTTCTTTTCCCAAACTTGATAAGTTTTCTGCCATTACTTCTGTGAACATATTTTTATGTCATCTGCATGCTCTCCTATTTCTTCAATGACTCTGTTCAGTCTTATGTCATTCTTTGCATTGTCTAACAGGTGCTGGATTTATTTCTCATGGTCCAATACTATTTTTAATGTTTTTTTCTTTTCCTGGTCACTAACAGCAATCCTATCTTCTGTATCTGAAATTATGTCCTCAAACTGGCCCACTCAGCTGTGTAAACCTTCTATGGAGTTTTTAATCTTCTGGAAATCTGTTTTCATATTTTATGTGTTTCATTCATTTCCTCATTTGAGATTCCATTCTATTCCTCATCTCCTCTATTTTTATCTGTGTCCTTTCTAGATATATTAATCATGCTTTCCACTGTGGAAACAATCTCTGCTGTTATCTGAGAAATTATTTCTGAGTTCATTTTTCCAGATCCTCTTTTGTTTCCAGTTCTGGGAGTCCAGGTTTTTGAGTATCAGATTGTTCCATCTCATTTCCATTTGAGGTTGATGTAGGTGATCAAAAGTATGGTTTTGAGACTTATTTATATGTCTCCTCTTTACAACAGAGGCAGCCTGCACTACCCTGGGTGTGAGTGCTACCCATCATTAGCCTGGATAAAAATAATAGGAACATAAAGAAAATTGCTAATTCTCACTTGCTACTTGCTACTTCATTGCGTTCCTGCCTTTCTGCATTCTACCTTCCATAAACTGTTCTCTGCAATGATCTTCTGCCATGCCACCCAGCCTTGGAGCCACCCAACTATGAACTAAGTCTATAAAAACTATAAGGTAAATAATCCCTTCCTCCTTCAGCTTTGTGTATTAATATTTTGTCTCAGCAATGAAATAGTGTAACACACATTCTAATGTAAAATGTTAGTAATAAGAAATCTGGGTATGGATTACATGGCTAATATCTGTACTATCATTTTCTTGTTTACCATATTCTAAGTCCAAAACTACTTTAAATACTTTATGCTTTTTAAAAAAAATCTATTCCCAGAAAATGAAATATGATCATTTTTGGATATAGCAATAGTCAGATTTAGGAACTCACAGTGACAACAATCCAGTCACTGAAGCATTTCACTTTGATTTGCTAGAGATTTAAGGAAGTTTGGAGAACGTGTTATAGGACAAGTGAAAGAAATTGCCACTGTTTATAAGGTTGTCAATGTTTCTCCAACTCATTAACTACAATTGGCAGGTGTTGACATAATCTGGAAGCTGGCAACACCAGAAAGTGCTATATCCCAATGGGGGAAAATAATAAGTACTTATTCTAAAAAAAATAAAAACAAATCATCTTTTTCAAATAATTCTTTTTTTTATATTCGGAACACTAGGCATTGCCTCTTGAAAAGTGATTTTTATTATCTTTTTCTTTATCTGGTATCTCAGTGAACAGAGCATGGTTCCTGGAATAGGAAATTAGAGTAGATATTTATGTAAATGATTTATAAATACATCTCTTTTTATATAGAATTATTGGGGACTTTTGACAGATTTGTGTGGCTGAGGCCACATACTCTCTTTTTTATGTGTAGACTGTACTTTCTTATTCTAAAAAGATGTGGCATACAAGAGATAAAATGATAAAAGTTCATGGCCAAACAAAAGTTTGAGGAAATTTATACAGTTAAGTTTCAATTTGTCTGCATTTCAAAGAAGACATACTAGAGAAAGGTCAAGACTAACATTTGTTTTCATTGTATTTGTAAAAGCTTGGAGTTTATTTTATTTTAAAAATGTTTATTTTGGTTTTGTATACAAATGCTGCTCTACTATTGATGTTATCTCAATAAAAGCCATCCTAAAATTAGAAACCTGAAATATACATAAAGAACAAACTAAAAGACAGATAAAGCAAGTAGGGTCATACATTTTTCTCAAATGGGAAGGAGACAAAAAGACAGGAGGGAGGGGCAGGTGATAAAAAGGAATTAAGATGTGATAAAAAATATATATATGTAGTTTATTTCTGATCATGGCTAATTGGAGTTTTGTATACCTCACTTATATATGTGTCAAATTATTTTTCCATGCTTGGCAAGTTTCCTGACATTTTTTCTGTGAAGAGGTTATTTTAAGTATTTTGTGATATTTTCTCATTTTTCCCTGATTCCAATCACTTATCTTATCATTCTTTGCATTATCCAATTGCTGTTGGATCGATTTTTCATGGTCGCTTGCTCCTTTTAAGAAGCCTTTGATTCAAGGATTGCTAACTACAAACTTGGCTTCTAGATCTGATATTCTGTCTTCGCATTGGTAGATTCTATTTCACATACTTTCAATACAACTTTTAATCTCTTGGGTATCTGAATTCACGTCACGGAATGCTGTTCTATTCTACATTGAACATTCCTGGTTTCAATGAGCTCTTTTATCTTTTTTTTGTTGTTGTTATATTGACTCTAGATGTACTAACCATGTCTTTCATTATGGACAACATCTCTTTAGTTAACTGTGAAGATATTTCTGATTATTTTTTCCTGTAGACTAATCATCCACTCTATTATTTTACTGCTACCATTTCAGAAAGTTAAGATAGGTGGCATTTAATTGCTTTCTCATTGATGCTCCCTATATTTGGTTGGGCAAGCTGAAGGTCTGGGGTTTCATTTTGTTTATTCTTTTCTTTTTTTGGTAGTGGTTACTTTTTCTAAAATTAATTTTATTGATACATTTAATGCATACAATATAATATTTATTTTGTAAAATTCATACCCTTGCATAATCAATCTTGTTTGTTACTTTTCCCCCATTCCTCTCCCCTCCCTTCAACCCCTCCTTCCTTCCCTATGTACAAAGACTTTGTTTCCATTATTTTTCATTTTCTCACATTAATTACTTTCCCTTCTTTCTTTTCCCCTACCTCTGTCAGTTCCCCTTCCCCTTTGTCCATCCTCTTCCTTTTTCTCATTATCTATTATACCTTTTGGTCCTTATTTAAACTTTCATATTCTCACACTAGAGAAACTATTCAGTATTTACACATTTGTGTCCTATTTATATCACTTAAAAAGTATTACCTTAATGTGCATCCATTTAGATATAAATATCTATAATTGCTCATTTATTATAGCTGAGTAGTGTCCCATTTTATTAAAAAAAAACACATTTTCTTTATCGTGTCTCCCTTTGATGAACAATAGGGCTGTTTCCAAGTTTTAGCTATTACAAATTGTGCTGCTATGAATATGGGTGCACATATATCACTGTAGTATGATTCTTTTAACACTCTAGGGAACATACCCAGCAGGGGAATAGCTGGGACTATAATAGGACTTCCACTCCTAGTTCTTTGAGGTATCTCCACACGGATTTCAACAGTGGTCCCACCAGTCTACACCCCCACTGGCAGTGGAGCAGGGTTCCTCTTTCCACACAGCCCTGACAGCATCTGTAATTTGTTGATTACTTGATAGCAGCCATTCTTTCTGGAGTGAGGGGGAAATCTCAGCATCGTTTTCATTTGTATTACTCAAATGACCAGTGATGTTGAAATTTTTTCCATATGTTTATTTACTATTTCTATTTCTTTGAGAAATGTCTGCTCATTTCAGAGGACCAGTTTTGGACTGGGTCTTAAATTTGGGAGAACTGATTTTTTTAAAGTTATTTATATATTCTAGATTGTAGACCATTGTCTAAGGAACAGCAGGTGAACAATTTTTCCCACATTGTGTGTTGTCTACTCACACTGTTGGTCATTGCTCTTCATGTGCAGAAGCTTTTTAATAAGAAGACATCCCACTTGTTGAATGTTTGTGCTTGGTCATGTGCAGATGTGGTTTTGTTCATAAAGTATTTTCCTACACCTATGTCTTCAAGAGTTCTACCTAACCTGTCTTCCAGCCAGTTTAATGTTTCTGTTTTAATATTTGAATATTTTATCCATTGCAATTTTGGTTTACAACCTGGTGAGAGATATAGGTCTAGTTTTAATCTCTGACAAATTGAAACCCAGTTTTTCCAGCACCATTTATTAAAGATACTATCTTTCCTCCAGTGAGGGTATTTGGCTCCTTTGTCATAGAAGAAATACTGAGTGTGTCTGGAGTTGTCTCTGCATCTTCTAAACTGTTCCACTGGTCTTTATGTCTGTTTCTTTACTGGTACCATGCTGTTCTTATCACAATACCTTTGTAGCATAACTTTAAATTGGGGATTATGCTAGCCCGGACTATGTCATAATTGCCTAGAATTGCTTTTCCTATTCTAAGAATCTTCTTGTTCCAAATGAATTTTTCAAATTTTTTATCTCAAGGTCTCTGATGTATGCTGCTGGGATTTCAACTGGGATTGCACTGAATCTATATAGCCATTTTGGATGTATGGCCATTTCCACTATGTTGATTCTTCCTACCCAGGAGCAAGGGATGTCTTTCCATTTTCTGATATCATCTTCAATCTTTTTTTTTCAGAGTGCTGTAGTTTTCAGAGTAGAGATCGTTGATTTCTTTTGTAGGGGTTATATCAAGGTGGTTTAATTTTTTGGATGATATTATAAAAGGAATTTATTGCCCCCATTTCTCTTTCACAGAGTGTTCTTCATGTGCAGAAAAACATTTAATTTTTGTGTGTTAACCCTGTATCCAGCTATTTTACTGAATTTGGCTATTAAGTGTACAAAACTTTTGTTGGAGTTCTTGGGGTCTTCTATATAGAGAATCGTGTTATCTGCAAATAATAAAAATTTGAATTATTCATTTCTATCTTTGTTTCTTTTATTTCTTTCTCTTATCTAATTGCTGTGGCTAATGTTTCCAAAATTATATTGAACAGGTGTGGTGGTAGTGGACATTATTGTCTTATTCCTGATATTAGTGGAGAATTTCAGTTTTTGACCATTTAGTATGATGTTGTCTGTTTGATTTTCATAGATAGCTTTTATCAGATTGTTGTAGATACTGTCTATACCCGTTTGTGTAGGGTTTTATCAAAAATGCATGTTGGATTTATAGACTGCTTCTTCTGCATCTATTAAGAGGATCCTATGGTTTTAATCCTTAGTTATACTATTATAATGTATTACATTTATTGATTTGCGTACATTGAACCAATCCTGTATCCCTGGGAGGAATCCCACTTGGTCAGGTGTATGATCTTTTTTATAATCTTATGCATTTTATTTGCCAGTATCTTATTAAGGATTTTTGCATCTATGTTCATCAGTGAGATTGGCATTTTGTTCTCTTTTTCTGTGGGTTTTTTCTCTACTTTGGGGATCAAGGTGACACTTGCTTCCAGGAATGAACTGGGGAATATTACTTCCCTTTCAATTTCATTGAAGAATTTAAATAGTAGTGGCAATAGTTTATTTCTAAATGTCTTGTAGAATTCAGCAATGAAGCCATCAGGGCCTGCGTTTCTTTTAGTTTCTAAGTTTTTAATTACATGTTCAATTTTGTTGATTGATATTAGGTCATTTATAATATTTAGGTCATCTTTGTTCACGTTTGTTAATCCATAGAAATCTAGGATTCTATTTTTTCTGTATTTTCCATCTTATTGGCATACAGGCTCTCAAAGCAGATATTGATGAGCCTCTGGATTTCTGCTGGGTCTGTTGTAATTTCACCCTTTTCATTCCTAATTGCCTGGATATGGGTCTTTTATTTCCTTGTTTTTGTTGTTGTTTTTGTTTGTTTGTTTTTTGAAACATGGTCTCAGTATGTAGTTGAGACTGACCTGGGACTCACTATGTAGGCCAGGCTGGTCTTGAACTCACAGTGATCCTCCTGCATCAGCCTCCTGAGTGCTGGGATTATAGGCATGTGCCATCACATCAATTTTTGTTTTTAAAGCTAAGGTTTTGTCAATTTTTTTATTCTTTTGAATAACCAACTCTTCTTTTTGTATCATTCTTTTAGTTTCCATTGCATTGATTTATGTTTGATCTTTATATTTCCCTCCCTTATATGATCTTTGGGTTTGTCCTGCTCTTCTTTTTCCAGAAGCTTGAGGTTCAAAATCATGTTGTTCAATTGTGCTTGCTCTGTATTCCTAATGTGTACAATCAGTGCTATGTATTTCCCTTGTAAGACCGCTTTCATTCTGTCACATATATTATGATATGTTGTAATGTCATTATCATTTAATTTTAGAAACTGTTTGATTTCTTCTTTAATTTCCTTTGTGATCCATTGGTTATTCAGAAGTGTGTTGTTCAATTTCCATGTGTTGGTGAAATTCTTGTCGTTTCTTTTGCTATTGTTGTCCAATTTCATCACACTAGAGTCTGATAATATATAAGAGATCACTTCAATTCCTTTGCACTTACTTACATACTTCTATGAGTGAATATATGGTCTATTTTGGACAATGACCCATGTGCAGCTGAAAACAATGTGTACTTTGATTTTGTGGTGTAGATCATTCTGTAAATATCTGTTAAATTCATTTATTCGAGAGTTTTATTGAATTCTCATATTTCATTGTTTATTATCTGACTAGTTGGTCTATCTGTTACAGTGGGCTATTAAATTCTCCCATTACTATTGTGTTAGTACTTATTTAATTTTTCATGTCTGTTAGTATTTATTTTATATAGTTGGTCACACTAGTGTTTGGTGCATATATTTTTTATGATTGTCATCTCTTCCTCTTGAATTGTTCCCTTTACAAGCATGTAGAATCCTTCTTTGTCTCTCTTAATCAGTGTTTGTTTGATATTAACTTGATGTGCAGAGGATAGCTACTCCCACCTTTTTTCAGGTTCTTGTCACATGGAGTGTTTTTTCCACCCTTCAACTTTCAGTCTATGAGTTTATTTCTGAATTAAGTGTGTTTCTAGTATGCAATGTATTGTTTGATCTTGCATCTAGACCCATTCTGCCAATCTATTTCTTATAATTGGTGAATTTAGACTATTAACTTTGATGGTCATAATTAATATATGTTGACTTATCCTTGTTGTGACTTTTTGTTTTTGTTGGCTTCTTCCCCTTTGCATTTAATTTCTTGCCATACCTGATGGATTCATTCTGCTGGGCTTCCTGGGGTTTTGATCCTCAGTGTCATTTCCTAGGATATTATTTAAAATTTTCTGGAGTGCTTGTTTGTTATTCGTGAAGTTCCTAAGGTGCTCTTTGTCATGAAAGTATCTTATTTCTTCATCAATTTTGAAAGATAGTTTTGTTCTGTTGGGTTTCTGGAATCTTAAGTGTTATATAACTATGTGTAGATTTTTTTTTTATCACAGCTAGTTGGAGTCTTATATGCCTTAGTTATCTGTATATCAAAACATTTTTCCCTACTTGGGAAGTTTTCTGCTATTACTTCTCTGAACTTTTTTTTTTTATTGAGTTTATTGGTACATTTAGGGATACAGTACAGTTGCATTCATTGTTGGGATCATGTACCTTTACATGGCAAATCTTGATTCTCATTTTTTTCCCCTTACCTCTGCCCTCCCTTCACCCCCTCCTCCCCTCCCCATCTACAAACACTTTATTTTCATCTTTTCATTCTCTCACATTTTTTTCTTTTCCCTTTTTGTTCTTCCCCTACGTATCACACCTTCCCTATACCTTTAGCTCCTTTCCTCCCATTTCTAAATGTCAGTAATCTTATTAGAATCTTATGCATTGTTGCAGAATATTCACACCAGGGAAACTATTTGGTATTTACACATGTGGGACTTATTTATTTCACTTAGGAGTATATCTTCAATATGTATCCATTTTCCTATGAATGAATCTATTCTCTCGCTCTTTATGGCTGAGTAATATTCCATTTTATAGAAAAACCACAACTTCTTTATCCAGTTTCCAACGGATGGGCAAATAGGTTGTTTCCAAGATTTAGCTATTACAAACTGTGCCGCTATAAACATGGGTGCACATACTTCTCTGTGATATGATTCTTTTAGTTCTCTTGGAAAGATACCCAACAGAGGGATGGCTGGGTCAAATGGAACCTCCAGTCCAAGCTCTTTGAGGTATCTCCATATTGATTTCCATAGTGGTTGCACTAGTCTGCACTCCCACCAACAATGGAGGAGGGTTCCTTTCTCCCCACAACCCCGCCAACATTTGTTTTTGTATGATTTCTTGATAGCAGCCATTCTTTGTGGGGTGAGGTGGAATCTCAGTGTTGTTTTCATCTGCATCTCTCGAATGACCAGTGATGTGGAACATTTTTTCATATATTTTCTTGCTGCTTTCACTTCTTTGTATGAGAAATGTCTGTTCATTTCGGATGCCCATTTTTGGATTGGGTCTTTATATTTGGGGGGACTGATTGTTTTGAGTTCTTTATAATTTTTTAAGTCATCTGCACTCTTTCCTGTTTCTTCATTGACTCCAATCCATCTTATATTATTCTTTGCATCATCTAGCAGCCATTGGATAGATTTCTTATGGTCCCTTAGTATTTTTAAGAAATTTTTCATTTCCTGGTCACTAATTGCAATCCTGTCTTCTATATCTAAAATTGTATCTTTGCACTGTCTAATTCTGCTTTGTGAACTTTTGGTGGAGTTTTTAAACTCCTGGAAATCTGTTTGCATCTGTTTTATGGATTCTATTTGTTTTCCGACTTCATTTTCCACAATCCTCTTTTTGTTGCCAGTTCAGGGAGTCCAGCTGGTTGTGTATCACACTGTTCCATCTCATTTCCCTTCAGGGTTGCCTTAGGTAATCTGGAAATTTGGTTTTGGGACTTTTATCTATGTCTTCTCATTTCAACAGATGCAGCCTGCTGTGCTTTGTTGAAATAACATTTGCTCAACCAGTGGTCCTCAAATCTCAGCAAGCCACCAAGAAGCCTTTTATGTGCTCCTCACCAGTACATCAATTGCTCTCTTCAAATCACTGATGCTATGGACTGGGCTTCTGATGGAAGGTCATGGGCCAGTGCAGCTATTTCCTGTCCACATGTTGGCAGGGTGTGTTTGCCTGAACCTCTGGGGTTAGAAGAGATCCTTGGCTGGGTCTTGCCTGCAGCTGTGCTGGTCTGGTCCACCCCACTGCTCTCTGGGATCTGCTGCATTTTGCTTCTATGTCTTGCTGTTTTCTATTACAATATTTTCCTGCATTTCTGCCTGCAAATGGCTGATGTCTGTAAGGTTCCTTACTATTATTGAGAACTCCTTAAGAATTGATTACTTTTCAGAGATGATCTCTAGGTCTAGCAGGCTTTTGGCTTTTGAGCGTGTACCAGGATCCTGCCTTCTCAGTTTAAAAAGTATGAGAAGATACTGCCTATTTAGCCTAGCACTGAGTTCTTTGGTAATGGAATATGGGATTTTTTAGGACCCCATAACTACCATAGTATTGGAATACAGGGAAGAGCAATTAATCACAACTATGTCACCTTTGCTAAAGTAGTACAATCGCTAATAGCAATAGCATTAAGCACAATCTAGAAAATAAGCTGTGGTAACTATTAATTTGCTACCTTTAAACATAGGTACAAGATTTATAGTTACATAACAAAATTTAAAACAAATTATAGGCACCACCATCAGCTCCAGCACAAGGAAGGTGGGATCAGGGACAGCAGCTCTGAGATTCGTTCTCCCTCTGGCCTGCTTGGGCCCAGTGGGCAGGACTGAGTAGATGCGTCCTCCCCTGCCTGTGCCTCCATCAGCTCCAGCAGAAGGAAGATAGCCACACAGGCACCCATGAAACACTCCCATTCCCCCCCTGCTCTCAGATCTCCTGATTGCGCCAGTCCTTGGATCGACACTGCAGAGACATACGTGGTGATAAAGGGTATTTTTCTGAGCTCCCAACTTTGAACATCTTCAAAGAATAGGCAGAGGGAACCTGTAGTACAACTGTGTGGAGTTCAACCCTGCAGGAGGTTAGGGTAATCAATTTGGGCCTTGCAGCCCAAAATCAGTCTGAATCTCAGGGGGCTAGCTGAAATCAAAGGACTTAGTTCAGCACATGGCTGCACACATTGTATATTATGACAGAATAGTCTAAAAGAGGCCCTTCAAATTCTTTTTTATAATTCTTTCTTTTCCTCATTCCACTCTGCAAATTCTTTTTTTCTGTCCTCTTTCTCCAACTCAGTCTCTTGCTCCACCATATTATCCCTCATCTCCCTTTCTGCTCCTACTCCTGGCATAACTCAGATTTCTTCTTTTATCATTTATTCCTTTTTCTTTATGTTCTTTTCTTCTGTCATTTTACCTCACTCAAAGGGTCAATAGTTTCAAAGGAAAGTGAGTGCCTATTACTGTTAAGTGGTTATATTCTTGTCCTCATTCTTACAATCTGCCTTTCCCTTTTTAATTGTATCAGTTTCCTAAAGATTGTATGGTCATTTTATGTCCTTTGGCTTCACTTGAAATCCTCTCCAATTATTTTCTTATCTATTCTTCTCATCCTAACTCTGTCTCTGACCCCACCCTAAATAGTAAAGATGCTATATTGAAGAGTTTATTCACTGAAACATATTTTGGGCTGCTTCTTGATTTTTATTTAATTCACATGGTTTAAAGGTGATAGATTAATGACTGCCATGAATGGTCAATTTGTAAGTTGTGCTTGATCCTATAGTGTTGCTGATTATATCAATGGGGCTAAAGGATTGTAATTGATTTAATGAATTGTCTTCTCTGATATTATGAAAATGAGAATGTCTATGACTCATTAGAGACTTAAAAGCTAAAGCATAACTATATCAGGTAGATTTAAGTAATCACGCACAAATTAAACCAAGGAAAACCCAACAACAAAAATAAAAATGAGAAAACACTTAAGCAAGACACAAAGACAGACTTCCAGTTCACCAATGACAAACAGTAGGGCAAGTGAGGATGAAAAGTGAAAAGTCTGAGAGTGAACCACCAGGACACCATGAACTCATAGCATAGGAAGTAAAAAAAAACAGATAAATAAGACTCTATAAAAATTCAAAACAGAAATAATTTCCCAGATAACCATAGAGATGGTGAACAAAATAAAAGTCATGATTCGAGACTCTAGAACAGAAACTGACAAAAACATAGATGGGGTCAGGACCATGATAGAAGCCATGAAGGCCCAGCATAAGAAAGAAGTGGAAACAATGAATGCCCAACAGAGGAAAGAAATGGAATCCATAAAACAGATTCAAACAGATATCCAGGCACTTAGACACTCTACTGAAAGTGTTCACAGCAGAATAAAAGAATGCGAAAATAGAATTTCAGATATAGAAAATAAGACTGCACTCAGTGACCCTTAAAAGACAGGTCTCTTAAAATCAGTAAGGGATCATGAGAAATAGATCCAAAAACTCCTAGATGATGAAAAGAAGAATAACATAAAACTGATAGGAATCCATGAAGTAACAGGAGAAAATGCAAATGACTTAAAATAGCTGTTCACAGAATTAATGACAGAAACCTTCCTGAACAGAGGGGAAGAATTTGACATAATAAGTGAGGCATATAGGTCTCCAACTAGCCATGATAAAAAAGAACCTACAACTAGACATATAATAATAAATATCCCAGAAATCCAACTGGAAAAAAAAATTACTACAAGCAGTGAGAGAAAATAAACAAATCACATGCAAAGGAAAGCCTATCAGAATCCCAGCTGACATTTCAACACAAACCTTCGGGTCAAGGAGAGCCTGGAGTGAGGTATTTTAAGTCCTAAAAGAAAACAACCTCTAACCTAGATTGATGTATCCTGCAAAACACTTATTCAAAATGGATGGGGAAATAAGATAGGTCCATGGCAAAGAACACTTGAGAAACGTCATGGATACAAAATCAGTACTACAAGGAATTCTAAACAATAACCTAGAAAAAGATAATGAAGGTCACAACACCATAAGGTCCCACAGACCAAATCAAATAGTAAAGGCAAGAAACTAAAAGGAGAGGGAGAAAAATAAAAAGAGTCAACAAAAGGACAATAACATGGCAATGATAAGTCAGTACATGTCAGTTATAACCATCAATGTCAATGGCCTTAATTCACAAATCAAGAGAAACAGACTGGAAGAATGAATTAAGAAGCAAAATCCAACAATATGCTGTACATAAGAAACACACCTAGTGCAAAAAGAAGCCATAGACTGAAAGTGAAAGGATGGAAAACAATTCTCCATGTGAGAGGATCCCAGAAAAAAGCAAGCGTAGCAATCTTATTCTCAAAGTAAATTTCAAACTAAAACTTATTAAGAGAGACAAAGAAGGCCACTATATCCTTGTAAAGGGAACAATTCAAGAGGAAGAGATGACAATCATAAACAAATATTCAACAAATATTAATGACACAAACTATATAAAAGAGATATTAAGTAACATGAAAAACCAAATAAGCACTCATGCAATTGTAGTGGGGGATCTAAATACCCCACTATCACAAATAGACAGATAATCTAGGCAAAAAATCAACAACAAAATACAGAACTGAACCAGGATTTGAGCGTATGGACTTAATAGACCTCTATAGAGTGTTCCACCCCACAAAATCAGAATAAATATTCTTTTGGCTGTATATGGGTCATTCTCCAAGATAGACCATATACATGCTCATAGAACAGGCTTGAATAAATGCAAAAGAATCCAAGTTATCCCATGTGTATTCTCAGATAAGAGTGCAATCAAGCAGGAGATCAATAGCATAAGAAACTATAGGAACTTCACAAACACATTGAAATTGAGCAACACTCTCCTGAACAATCAGTGGATCACAGAGAAAATTAAAGAAGAAATTAGACATGTTTTGCAAATTAATGATAATGCCAATACAGCATACAGGAATCTATGGGACACAATGAAAGCAGTTCCACGTAGAAAATTCATAGAATTGAATGCGCACACTAAGAAAACAGAGAGAGCTCAAATACACAATCTAATGATGAATCTTAGCCTCCCAGGAAAACATAAGCAAGAAAAACCCAAAGCTCAAACAAGAGAGGAAATTATAAAGATTAGAGCAGAAATCAATGCAATCGAAACTAAGAAAATGATACAAAAAATAAATGAATTGAAGAGTTGTTTTTTTTAAAGAATAAATAAAATTGATAAATCCTTATCTAAACTTATGAAAAAAAGGAAAGAAAAGTCTCAGATCCATGCAATTAGGAATGAAAATGAAGTCACAACAGATCCAACAGAAATCCAGAGGATAGTCAATACCTACTTTGAGAACCTGTACTCTAACAAAATGGAAAACACAGAAGAAATGGACAGACTTCTAGATACTTACAAATTACCAATTTCGAATGAAGAAGATAAAAACATTTTAAATATACCAAATAAAATCAGTGAAATTGAAAATGTAATTAAAAGTTTACCAACAAGGAAAAGCCCAGGTCCTGATGGATTCATGGCTGAATTTCACAAGACATATAGAGAAAAACTATCTGCCACTACTCTTTAAACTTTTCAATGAAATTGAAAGGAAAGCAATACTTCCAAATTCATTCCTGGAAGCAAGTATCACTTTGATTTCCAAACCAGGGAAAGACCCAATGAAAAAAAAGAACTATGGGCCAATCTCTCTAATGAATGCAGATATAAAAGTCCTGAATAAGATGCTGGCAAACAAAATACAGATAATCATCAAGAAGATTATACACCCTGACCAAGTTGGATTTCTACCAGGGATGCAAGAATGGCTCAACATATGTAAGTCAATAAATGTAATACACTATATGGACAGAGTGAAGGAAAAAAACATATGATCCTCTCGATAGATACAGAAAAAGCGTTTCACAAAGTTCAACAGCCATTCATGATAAAAACCCTCAAAAAATTGGAATACATGGTCTATATCTCAACTTAATAAAGGCTATCTATGAAAAACCCACAGCCAATATCATATTAAATGGCCCTAAACTGAAAACCTTCATGTTAAAATCAGAAACAATACAAGGATGCCCACTATCACCACTCTCCTTCCATATAGTCCTGGGAACATTAGCCACAGCAATTAGACAAGAGAAAGAAATTAAAGCAATAAACATATGAAAGGATGAAGTTAAACCATCATTATTTGCAGATGATATGATACTCTGCATAAAAAATTACATCAAAAGATTTCTAGACTTAATTGACACTTTTAGCAGAATAGCTGGATACAAGCTCAACACTCAAAAATCAATAGCCTTCTTGTAAACAAATAACAGAATCACTGAGAGAGAAATTAGGGAAAGAATTCCTTTCACAATAGCATCAAAAAAAAATGAAGTATCTAGGAATCAAGCTAACAGAAGAAGCAAAAGACCCCTACACTGAAAACTACAGCACTCTGACAAAAGAGATCAAAGAGTATATAAGAAAATGGCAAGGTATCCCCTGCTCCTGGGTAGGAAGAATCAACAAAGTGAAAATGGCCATACTACCAAAACTGCTATACAGATTCAATACAATGCCAATTGAAATTCCAATATTCTATTTCACAGAACTAGAAAAATTAATCCACAAATTCATTTGGAACCAGAAGAGACCTAGAATAGGAAAAGTCATTCTAGGCAACAGAGACATGGCAGTGGGTATAACAGTTCCCAATTTGAAACTATACTACTACGCGACTGTGATAAACACAGGATCCTACTGACAAAGAAACAGACCTGAGGATCAGTGGAACAGAATGGAATGTAGAAAAATATGTCCAGAACTACTCAGCTACCTCATCTTTGACAAAGGAGCTGACCATCCTCACTGGAGGCAAGATAGTCTCTTCAATATATGCTGTTGGAAAACCTGGATTTCAACATGCTAAAGATTAAAACTAGACCCTTATCTTTCAACATGTGCTAAACTAAAATCCAAGTGGATTAAAGATCTAAGTGTTAAAAAAGAAACACTAAACTTGCTGGAAGATAAGTTAGGCAGAACTCTTGAAGACATTGGCATAGGAAAAGACTTTCGGAATAAATCCTCATTTGCACGGGAACTAGCACAAAGAATCAACAACCGGAATCTTATATTATTAAGAAGATTCTGCACTGCAAAAAAAACCATCAAGAGAACTAAAAGACAACCTAATATGTGGGAAAAAAATTTACCAGCTGCTCCTCAAGCAATGGGCTCTTATCTAGAATATATAAAGAACTCAAAACAATCAGCCCCCAAAAATAAAGACCCAATTCAAAAATTGTCACCTGAAATGAACAAACATTTCTCAGACAAATATGTTAAAGCAACAAGTAAATATATGAAAAAAATGCTCCACATCACTGGTCATTCAAGAGATGCAGATGAAAACAGCACTGAGATTCCACCTCACCCCACAAAGGATGGCTGCTATCAAGAAATCAAACAATAACAAATGTTGGCAGGGCTGTGGGGAGAAAGGAACCCTTCTCTATTGTTGGTGGGAGTGCAGACTGGTGCAACCAGTATGGAAATCAATATGGAGATAACCCAAAGAACTGGGTCTAGAGTTTCCATTTGAACTAGCCATCCCTCTGCTGAGTATCTTTCCAAAAGAATTAAAGGAATAATACCACAGTGATATATGCACACCCATGTTTATAGTGGCACAGTTTGTAATATCTAAAACTTGGAAACAGCCCATTTCCCCTTCAGTTCAAAACTGGATAAAGAAGATGTGGTTTTTCTATAAAATGAAATACTACTCATCCATAAAGAATGAGAAAGTGGAGTCATTCATAGAAAAATGGATACACATTGAGGATATACTCATAAGTGAAATAAGTATGTCACATATGTGTAATACCGAATAGTTTCTCTGGTGTGAAAAACTATAGCAGTACATAAAATGGTAATTATATAATTAACAATGTGAAATGGGAAGAAAAGGGATAAAGGTATAGGGCAAGTGGGAAGAGTAGTGGAAATGTAATAAGGGAAAAAAGAAAAATATGAGAAAATGGAAAAATGGAAATAAACTGTTTATAAATGGGGAGGGGAGGAGGTTGTGAAGGGAGAGAAGGGACAAGGGGAAAAAATGAGAACCAAGACCTGTCATGTAGAGGTACAAGATCCCAATAATGAATATAACTGTACTGTATACTTAAAATGTACCAATAAAGTCAAAGAAAAAAATAAAACAACTTGTAATATTATATACAATAAATATGCCGTAGATAGAGCAATTTTATAATGGGGAAAGAAAATTTAAAAGGAATAAGAGGAAAAAATAGAGAAATAAATGAAATTAACAAGATTAGATGCAAGGCTGAAAGACAAAGGAAGATTCTCCAAGCTTTGGGCAGTGGGTGAAGATAGGAGGGAAAGGAAGAAAACAAAACAAACACTAAATAAAATTATACAATGTTCACAATCACGAAAAAGCCAAAAACAATGAAGAAAAAATAAAACTATGAAAAAATATTTCACATGTTGCTATCCTCTAGCATATACAGTTTGGTGGTATTGTCTAATTCAGGGCATGTCTCTACTGTCACTGGTAGACAAAGCAGGCATACAGACCTTAGATTCATGTTGAATGATCCCAGCAAGCTTGCAGTAGGTTTACAGTGGTGTGTTCAATAATCCCAGTGAGCCTAAGAAGGAATAGTATGGGGTGCCAAATCTGGTCTTTTCAATCCTACCAAAGTTTAGGCTGATCCTAGCCTCTGTTTGTGGTTTTGGGGGCTGAATTATTCAACCTACAATACACTGGTATCTCTTGCCAGCCTGACCTCAGCTCCCTAACCTTGATTTCTCCTTTGGTTGTGCCACATCCAGTCACTGAGAGACCTAAGATAAAGTCAACCTGTGACTCCTGCTAGTTGTGGGTTCAGTTGGCCCCTCCTTAAAATGGCATCTGGCCAAGCACTTTCCCTGGAGAGGCTTGAAAAGGAGTCATTCACCACCTTTTATACTTCACAGCATCAATTGCACTGTTCCATGGGTGCATTTCTCCCTGGAGGTCATTCACCTGCTGTTACAGTTAGTGAAAAGAAACTAATTACCTATAAAGGAAATCCTATCAGAATCAGCAGATTTCACCACATGAACACTTAAGTCAGGGAGAGCTTTGAATGAGGTATTTCAGGCCACATATATGTCTTCAATCCAACCCAGATTTATATGTAAAATTATCTTTCAACTGTGATGGAGAAATAAGATATTTCCATGATAAAGAACATATAAATAAATTTATGACCACCAACAAGCATTCCAATAATTTCTGAAAGACAATGAACACAAAAATTTCATGAGTCCCAATAGAATGGATCCACCAGGCAATTAAAAAAAGAAGAAAGGAAACCAACAGTAGGAAAACAATATTCCAAGGATAAGTCAATACATATCAGTTATAACCATCAATGATAATGGAATTGATTCATCAATTAAAATAAATGGGTTGACACAATGCATTAAGAAACAAGATATAACAATATACTGCATACAAAAAGCACATTTAACTCAAAAAGAAATTCATAACCTGAAAGTTAAAGGGTTAGGAAAAGTACTCCATGTAATACAAACCCAGAAAAAAGCAAGGGTAACAATTCTATTTTCAGACAAAGTGAATTTCTAGTTAAGACTAGAAGAGACAAAGGAGGTCCCTTCATACTTGTTAAAGGAACATTCCAAGAGGAAGAGATAAATATACATGCACCAAGTAATTATGCAACGAATTATATAAAACAAACACTAATGGAAATAAAAAAAAATGGATAAGCACTAGCACAACTCTAATAGGGGAAATAAATACCACACTGTTGCAAATAGGCAGATCAACAAAACAAAAATGATATTGCTACTGAACCAAACTTTTGAAAAACTGAGTTAGTATATATGTACAGATTATTCCACCCTACTACATCACAACATACATTCTTCTCAGTTGCCCACAGCACACAGGACCTTCAATATAGACTACATGCCAGCTCATAAAACATACTTCACTAGATGCAAATGAATGAAATTGTCTCATGCATATTTTTGTATCATAGTGCAATGAAACTGGAAGTCAGTGGCAAAAGACCAGAAAAAGGGCCAGGGATTTGGCTCAGTGGTTCGGTGGCCTGCCTTGCAAGCGCAAGGACCCAAGTTCAATCCCCGGTACCAAAAAACAAAACAAACAAACAAAAAAACAAAACAAAATGAAACCAGAAAAACTACATAACCATATGGAAATTATAATAACACACTTCTGATCATCCAATGGATGACAGATAAAATTACAGAAGAATTTAGATAGTTTCTACAAATAAATGATCATGTCAGTACAATGTACCAGAACTTATGGTTTGCAATAAAAGCAGTTCTACAAGAAAAATTTGCAGCAGTGAATTCCCATATCAGAAAAACAAAGAAAGGTCAAATAAATATGCTAATGTTGAACTTTTAGCTTCTAGAAAATGAAGAGCAAGTTAAACCAGAAGAATCTACAGGTGAGGAAATTATAAATATTAGAGTAGAAATCAATGTAATTGATACTAAGGAAACAATACAAAAATTAACAAGCAGAAAAATTGGTTCTTTGAAACTTTAAATAAAACAGTCAAACATTTAGCCAGTCTTTTCAAAAAGGGAAAGACTCAGATTTATGCAATTAGAAATGAAAAGGATGAAACACGAGGGATTGTGCAGAAATCCAGAAGTTAATTAATACCTTACTTAAATAACCTGTACTTTAATACAATGAAAAATACAGAAGAAATTGAGAGATTCCAGCTACTTATGAATTATCTAAATTGAATAAAAATATATAAAATTCCAAATAGCCTAATGTAAGTCAATGAAATTGAAAATGAAATTTAAAAACTACAAACAAAGTATAGCCCAGGTCGTGGTGTATTCATTCACTGCTGAATTCTATAAGAAGTTTAGAGATTTAATGCTACTATTCCTAAATCTCTTTAATGAAATTGAAAGGGCAGTGGTATATCCAACTAATTACTGGAATCAGGTATTACCATAATAACAAAACCAAAGAAGGGTCCAACAAAAAAAGAGAACTACAGGTCAATTTCCTTAATGAGCAGAGATGGAAAAACCCTCAATAAGATACTGGAAAACAGAATGTAGCACATTATCAAGAAGATTATACACCATTACCAAGGAGGATTCATCCATAGGATGCAGTTATAGTTTGACATAAGCAAATCAATAAATGTAATATGCCAGTTTAAAAGAAACAAAGACAAAAATCATATGATCATTGCAATAGAGGCAGAAAAGTCATTTTTAAGTCCAACACTTATCTATGATAAAAATAACTTTCAGAAATAAGTATAGATGGTCTTCATTTCAATCTGATAAAAGTTATATATAATAAACCAACAGCCACCATTATGTTAAGTAGTCAGAAATTGAAATTTTTCACTCTAAAATTAGGAATAAAAGAAGGAAGCTCACTATCACCACTGCTATTTAATACAGTTCTAGAAATATGAGCCAGAACAATTAGATAAGAGAAAGACATAAAAGGAAAAAGGATAGGAAAAGAAGATTATTATTTATAAATGACATGATGCTCTACATAGAACACCAAAACATCAGCAAAAGATTTCTAGATTTCATAACCAAATTAGTAGCATAGCAGTATAGAGTCATCACATGAAAATCCATAGCATTCCTGTGCACAAAAACTCACTGAGAGAAAAAATTAATGAAGTAACAACCTTCATAATAGTTTTGACAAAAATGAAATACTTATCAAAAAATCTAACAGAGGAAATTACTTTGGAAATTATAGCACTCTGAAAAAGGAAACCAAAGAAGATATCAGAAAATGGAAAGATATCTCTTGCCCTTGTGTAGGCAGAAGCAAAATAGTGAAAATGGTCATACTTACACAACTATTATACAGATTTAAGGCAATGCTGATCAAAATATCAATAACATACATCACAGAACTAGAGAAAATGATCCTAAAATTCATTCGGATCCAGAAGAGACCTAGAATAGCTAAAGCAATTCTGGGCCACAAGGGCAAGCAGTAAGCATCAAATCCCCCAATTTAACGTTATACTGCAAAGCTACTGTAATAAAAACAGTATAGTGCTGGCAAAAGAATCAGGCCCTAGGATTAATAGAACAAAATAAAAGTTGAAGAAACAACTCCAGATGCACACAGTCACCTTATCTTGATAGAGGGGCCTAACAACTTTCTTGGCAAAATGATCACCTCTTTAATAAATGGTGCTGGGAAAACTGGCTTTTCATGTGATGAAGATTAAACCTGCACCAATATATCTCAACTTGAACTAAACTGAATTAAAAAAAAAAAAGATATATTTTTTAAAACAGAAATGCTTAATCTGCTATAAAATAGGATAAATTCTCATAACATACTGTGACATAATATTTCATTAGTGTTTGTGACTCAAGTCAGGTGTTGTTAACAGTTTTGTTAAAAGCATCTTGTCTGAATTGTTGCACTCCTCAAAAAGTGTTAAAGATAAATTAGTTACAAAAATTTGGAAAAATATTTAAGACTCACAAACCATGGGTTCTGTACAGAATGAAAAGAAAACTCCTTTTGTCCTATAGAAATAGTTCTTGAAATATTACCTACTTCAGGCAGTAATGAGAATTCCTCTTCATAACTTCCCAGATCTATAATTTTTTTGAGTCTGACAAGAAAAATTTTATATTGGTATAATCAACTTTGGTATGTTTAACGTCAACAAGCATTTGTTCTTTCATGAAAATTTTAAGAGAAAGAATTTGCTATGAATTAATCAAATTATTAAGACAGATATAGGCTAAACATTTTGACCCATATTTATCTATGTGATTTCTCCATTATAGTCTATCTAATAATTATAGAATCTACTGTTGACACCGATGGCCTAAGACTGGAATAGGAGTCACTATTCACAACCATTACAGATATTTTGATATATTTTGTCAAATTTCATTCCAGCAGTGCCTCCATCCACCATTTTGAACAGTGAACTTCCATCATAATAGAAATTGGAAAGTTTATTAATATCATATGCAAAGTGCAAAGATGTAAAAATCTTGACCCTTTTAAGGAAAACATGAAATAAAATCCTGGAATATTACATGGTTGAAGGGAGGTTCTATGAGAAGAATAATTACTTGGGGGAACTCCTACTTCATGTCATTGTAGAAGAGAGAACTTTGGATACAACTTTCAAGAGTGAAAATTTCAAGATTTTTGTTTATTTTTGCAGTTAAGTCTAGTATTTAGATAATGTAATTATATTTAAGAACTAAAATTATATAGGCACGGCTGTTTAAACAATCACTAGCAAAGAAAGTTTATAAAACTGGAGTTTTTAGCATATTAGTGGGTTAAGAATCAACTTATAGTTCATGAAGGCATTTTTCTAAAGTGATAAATACAAAGTAACACGCATAATATGGTAAATATTGCTTCACAAAATTTTGGTTTTCCTTGTGCAAATGAAAACATATGAGTTCATGGTCATTTGGGCTGTTTCCAAGATCTAGCTATTATAAACACTGTCGCTGTAAACGTCGGTGCACATATGGTGCGGTGTTATGATGCTTTAATTTCTTTTGGGAGTATAGAAAGGAGAGGAAACTGGGTCGAATGGTACCTCAAATCCTAGTTTTTGAAGAAATCTCCACACTGATTTATCTCCACAGTAGTTACACCAGTTTACACTCCCTTGATGGATAAAGCTTCTATTTTCCTACAACTGCATCAACACTTGTTATTGACTGATTTCTTGATAGCAGCCATTCTTTCTGGAGTGAGATGGAATCTCAATGTTGTTTCCATCTGTATCTCTCTAATGACCAGTGATGTTGAAGATATAGTTTATTTCCCCATTGTTTGTTGGTACATTTAAAGCAAAACATACAGTTACATTTATTAATGGGATCTTGGATATTTAAATATTATATCTTAGTCATTTTTCCCCATACCCCTGTAATCCCTTCACCCCCTTCACCCTTCCCTGTTTATAAAGACTTTGTTTCCAATTTTTCTTTTTCACATTTTTTCTATTCTGCTATTTCCTTTCCCATCCCTTTTCACTTCCCCTTTAGCCATTTTCTTCCTATTCGCCACTATGTTTTGTGGGGGGGTTGAGACAGGGTCTCACTATGTAGTTGAGATTGACCTCGAACTCATTATGTAGCCCAGGTTGGTATCAAAATCCCAGTGATCCTTCTGCCTTAGCCTCCCGAGTGCTGGGATTACAGGCATGTGCCACCATGCCTGGTGCTACTTCCCACTATTAAAATGGAGTACTACTCAGCCATAAAGAAAAAAAAACTAGAGACATTTATAGCTGAATGATGCACCTTGAGGCCATATACTCTTAAGTGAAATAAATAGGAAAGACATATTTATAAATACCAAGTTGTTTCTCTGTTGTGAGAATCTTAAAGTGTAAATGAGGAGCAAAATGCATAATAGATACTATGGAACAAAAAGAAAATATTCAAAGGGGAAGGGGAACTAGGAAGGGAGTAGTGAGAGAAAGGAAAACAATGAAGAAAGGACTAAAGGAAACAAAGTTTATTTAAATAAGGAGGGCTGGATGGATTGGAGGGAGGGAAGGGGAATGGGAAAAAACAAGATATACCATGTATGGTATAAATTTCCAATAATGAATGTGATCATAATGTATACCTAAAATGTACCAATATATTCAATAAAAAAGCAAAACCTTAGGAGTATACTTCTTCATGATATAAAATTTATTTCACACATGAGTAAAATTTAAATAGTTTGAAAGTATTATCTAGATTAGCTCGGTTTATTTTTATGTCTTCAATCTTGCAGATCAATACTGAAAATTAAATACATTTTATGTTAAAATATCAAAGATTTTATTATGAACATCTATAAAAACAAAATTACTTTTATTTTTTTTAATTTTTATTTTTTATTTTTTGGTACCGGGGATTGAACTCGGGTGTTGCGCTTGCAAGGCAGGCCACCGAACTGCTGAGCTAAATCCCCAGCCCTAAAATTACTTTTAAATAGTGTTATGGTTTCAATTTTTATCATCGTGCACTGTTTGACAAGTAATATAATACAATGGATCTTAGAGCAAATCTGCCTGGATTCAAATGTGGGGTGCATCATTACAAGATCTTGCAAAAGTTATATGCGTTTCCTCAGTTGTAAAATTACACTTGTCATTGATTTGCATATTATAAATATTAAGTGAGATAAATTATGGAAAGTGCAGCACAAGAACTAATATTTATTGAAGACTAATTAGATTTTAGATATTGTTTTAAATTCTTTATTCAGTGCAGTATTTTCTGGGATATATTGTTTTCCTGGATCATTTAGAAGTCTCCATTTTGCTTGTTGCTCTTTTTTTAAAAGTCTATTTCGTGTCCATATGATCTATATAAGCTAAATATATTCCCATTTTTAATGGTATATTTTAGGTATGCAATACAGTTATATTCATCTTTGGAATATTGTACCTTTACATGATGTATCTTGGTTCTTCTTTTCTCCCCATTCACCTGACCACTCTTCACCCCCTTCACCCTTCCCTATTTACAAAGACTTTGTTTCCATTTTTCCTTTTTCTCATATTTTTTTCTTTTCCCTTCGTCCCTTTCCCCTGCCTTTCCAACTTTCCCTACACCTTTATAAAATGGAGTACTACTCAGCCACTTAGAATGGGAAACTAGAGACTTTTATAGCTAAGTGGATCCACATTGAGGACATACTCTTTAAGTGTAATAAATAGGACACACATGTGTAAATACTTTAGTTTCTCTGGTGTGATAAACTAAAAGTGTAAATAAGGATCAAAACATATACTTTTTATTGTGTAATAGGAAGAAAAGGTATATATTCTCATTTTTTATTTGAGTCAATTCCTGCCAATTGCAACTAAAAGCATTCTAATGAAATATGTCTATCAACATATAAAAATAAAGCTGGTATTCCAATTTCTCGACATTTTGTTGTGTTTTTTTTTTTGAGGCTCAAATTTGAGGTATTCATTGTTCTCTGTGGTATTTTATTACATGATTTAGTTGCTCTGTGTGGGGGTTGGAAATTAGTGCCAAAATAATTACACTATTGAATTGCCCAAAGAGGTAAGGCAAAGGCTATTAGGACATTTTTCTAGAATAGAAATATTAATGCTGGTGCAGTTTTATGGTTGAGAGTATACATACTAGTGAGTTGTGCGTGTGTTTGTGTGTGTGTGTGTTTGTGTGTGTGTTAGCATTTGGATGATTGAAAAAATTTCCAGGTGATCAGAGCTGAGAAATTTTTAGTTGATCCCTCAGTACAAAATGTATTTATCAGAAATAACAAAAATACCACTAATTTTTACTTTGCAAATTTATCCCTAACTAATGATTTTGACCAACATTTTTCAGGGAACAATATTCACCCACCTTTGAAGTCAAACTTCTGGAACAAGTGTAAATGGAAGAGATGGTAAATATATTAAATTATAGCATAATTATATACAAAGTACATATCACTAAGTTTTTTTGGGGGAGTAAAAGTGTGATATTGACCCCACTATCCAAATAATCTGAAAGGATAATTTCCTGTCTTTTCTGCATATGCTCATTTATAATATATTGTATAGGTTCTGGAATCTAACAAGATATATATTTTTCTCAGGGAATGTGCAAAAGAAAATTTTAGAGAACTGCGTACAATATCATTATTTTATATTAAATAGAGTTTGTTAAAGTTAGACTTGACATTTGAAAAGAAGGTAAATTCCATTGCAGTCATATCCAGATGAATTGCAATTACAAATAATTCATGTCCATAAGTTCTATATGGTGTTGGTAGAAGTCATGGCTCATATGTAGCCATTAAACTCAATTTCCCTGCACTAGAGAAGATTCTATGGTTTCTAATGTTTTATATTAGAGTTAACTTTTTTCTAAATTGTGACAATGCAGTGTAGTAATTTCATCAAGAAGGGAGGCTAAATAAACACTTAAGACATTGCTGACTTGACTATTTGTAATCATGAAGAATAAACAAACACCTAATTTGCTGAAGTCATTTTATAATGCCCATTGTTTTAGCAGATGCACTTTCTCCTCCTTCCCTTTGACTCTCTCTCAGTGAGGATTGACACTCAGGGGGAGCTCACTTCGGAGTACGGGTGGGATTCTGGTGTCCTCAGAGGTAGAGTCTTCCCCAGTTTTTATCTTTAGATACAAAAGCTAATAGTAAGGAGCCCCTTCCAAAGGCATATGCTTAGTAATGAATTAATGTGTGAAAATTTTATTTTATTCTGTTACAATTGTTGCTGTTGTCATTGCTTGCATTCCTATTTTTCAAAAATGGGCTCCCTTTGAGGTACCTATAGCACTACATGGCAATGTATCCATCTCAGTGTGTTAGTATAATATTTCGGACAGATATTGACTGAGTGCTGAGCTACTCCATAGAGTGTTTTTACTTAAAGTGTCCAATTTAGCATAGAAAAGTATAAGTAAGAATGATTTCAGAACAGTTAAGTCATGGGCATTACTGTTGGGGACCTGAGTATTCTGCCTAGAACTTGAAGTAAAAAAAAATATATTATATTATTGCACAATGAAACTAATGGACACTTGTAGGAAACATGTTTTTCTCACGGATTAAGAAATAGTTTTTTTTTTTTTACAATAACAAAAGTTCAAATTGTTCAATATGCACGAAGTAGGTGGAAGACCAAATCGATAGTGATTTAAATGAGTATTTTGTCAAATCAGTTCATTTCCTTTCAATTACCTTTGAAATAATATATTTTTATCTCTTATGAAGGAGACATTAAAGTATTTACAAATTAATCTAGGCAACAACATTTTAAAACACCGTTTACAGTTTTTGATGAACACTTTATTTCCCAGAAAGATTTTATATCTTCATAAGATAAGATAGCTATTTAATTTCTGAGCTAACTCCTCCATGGGTGTAGAGTACATTTTATAGAGTGTGTAGTGAAGTAAACGATCATAAAATAAATGAGTATTCATTTACAAATACATTTTGTGAAAGGTTTCATATGAAAGAGAGGTTAATGGATTTCAGGAAAGAAATGGACTACAGAATTATGTCATTCAGTTCCATTGTGGCTTGATTTCTTTTATTAGATTGACTGATGATTGTTGGTGCTTGCCCTTTTCCTAGAATAATAATTTATAATAAATGGAAACACAATAGACATTTTCCATTGAATGAGAAATATCAGATTAACCAGTGACTTCTACATGCTTGATCTGTTCCTTTGCAACATATTTTAACCCAAATTTAAGATGATCTGAAAGACATTTCTGCTCAGTTTAGGAATTTATTGGTTTGACTAGTAACTGTGTACAGTACATAAATAAGACTTTTTCTAAATTAACTTTGGACTTATAAAATGATTATATAAGTGACAAGAATATTGTAAAGTATTTTATGGAATTTTTAGGGGAAATAATCATCCTACTGATACTGAAGACATGAGTACATGGCATCATTTTATATAATAATTATTGAAATAAGCTGTCTTTTTCAGCAGTCCATGCTACTTCAACAAGGCAATAACTTTGTAAGACATAGTTTGAAACAGAGGCTGCAAATGACAAGCCAATCCATACAGTAAATTGAAAAATTTAAAACAACCCCTTCTAGAAAAACAAAAACAAGTTTTACTTTATAATTGGAGGCTAATCTCCTACTGAATTCATCTTCCTGGCAGCACCATTAAGTTTTATACTGGGGTCACACACTACTTTCTGTGTCTCTTATGATATTTTTGACTTTTCATTATTCTGTCTTCCTATGCTAGAAATTATTTAAGGCCCTCTCTGTTTCACATTTGTATTCTTCATAGTTCCTTGTGTGTAAGAGTGGCTAAATAAAATGGTTATGGAGCAAATAAATAAATTCAATGACAATAGATTTAGTAAAGATAATCCCAGAATAATAACAAGTACCTTATGAAATAAGTTATAGGATAATTTAAAGGAAATACTATTACAAAATTAAAAACAAATAATTATTCAAGAAATTGTGAAGGCTGAAAAAAGAAAACCTATTAAGTTTTTCAGCCAGCTCTTATTTTAGTTGAGTTTCTTTAGTATATTTCTCTACTAGATGCATGGTTTATAAGAACGAATAAGCCATAGTCTATTTCCTAAAGGAGAACAAATATGCTATTCTCATGAAAGTCATGAGTTTAAAATTTATTTTAAATCTACAAATGGTTTTAAGGAGAGTCAAATATATTTGTGATTATATTGAGTCAGAAAATGGAAATATGTCTATCCTAAAACACCCCACAATGTTGTCAAAGACTTATAGATTCAAAGGGAGGATGATTAGATTTAATCACCTTTAAAATGTCTCCCCTCTCCAAGGATCTTATACACTTACTGTGATAATGCAACTTCCAAAAAGTGAAAATGGCTTTCATTAATATACAAATGCTTATTAAGAATCTTCTCTGCAGCTATCAAAACAGTAGATATGACCATTACATATTCCATGCACCAAATTTATCACATATCTTAGAGATTTATTCAAATTAAATATTTTTATTTAATTGTTAAATTTTATTAATACATATTTGTGGTACATAATGATTACATTCAGTGTGAAGAATTGGTAGCATATCTCAATAACTTTTTTCTCTCTTCTCTCTTCCACCTTCTATTTTGCCAGCATCAAACTTATTTCTGTATCTTATAAAGGCATATGAAGTTAATTATCATATATACAGATTAACAACCAATTAATAGGCCTAAAAACTATAAAACACATGAGAAAATTGAACTAAGTGAACATAAACTTTTAGATAAATTCTCTATGCTGGATTAAAATAACTTTTCTCTCTCTTTTTTTGACTTGTCTTTTATTTTGCATATTTTTATCTTTTGAGTTTTTCCTATAAGATAAATCATGTGATATTTAGTCTTTTGTTTCTGATTTGCTTCACTTAAGATCATGGTCCATTCATTGTCCTACAAGTGACTCAAGCTTATACTTCTTTATCACAGAGTAGCAATCCATTGTGTATAAATACCTCATTTTCTTTATCCATTCATCTGTTGATGGACATATAGACTATTTGCAAGATTTAGCATTATGAATTGTGCTGTTATAAACATGAATATGCTTACATTGTTATAAAATGATACATTTAATCATTTTGGCAAGATACCTAGAAGGGGAAGATCTGAGTAAAGTGGAATTGATATTTATTATTTTTTAGGAATCTTCATCCTGATTTTTATAGTGATTTCATAAGTTTACAGTCCAATGAAAAATAGAGAACTTTTCCTTTATCCACACAGCCTTGCAAGTATTTATTGGTTGATGTCTTGATGATAACCATCCTTTTTTGGGGTGAGATGGAATCTTTGTGTTGTTTTAATTTTATTGTTATAATCTGAATATCCCTAAATCTGAAAATATAAATTTTGAAAAGTTCAGAAATCTAAAAGTTTTTGAGCACTAACATGATGCCACGAGTTGAAAACTACATCTAACCACATTTGATGGATTGCAATCAAAGCAAAGATGGACTAAAATTGCATATAATTATCCTAAAGGTATGTTTATAAGTTATACTTGAAACATAAATTAATTTTACATTTAGAATGTGTCCCACCCCCAGTTTATATTGCACATCTCACTATATAAACACAAATATACCAAAGTGCCCAAAAATCTGAAATTTGGAATGCTTACATCGCAACTATTTCAGGCACTTGACCTGAATAGAAATGTACAATATTATCTAGAGTTCTTAATTTGTGGAAGTGTATGTGACTATTCAAACTTATGTTATAAAATATTAGGACCACAATATGTAAATTTTCCACAATGAATGTAGCTATTATGTATTTAAACATATACTAATAATAGAGGTGGAAAAAGATGAGTGCCCATGTGTGATTTTGGTCTCTAATTGAAAATGACATTTTTATATTAGATGGTTTGGAAGTTGAAATCTATTCAGAATATTTAACAGCTAAAATCTTCTGAAAGAGTTTATTTTCATGATTAAGTACACATGGGAAACTCATAAGGTAAATTATACATCATCTTTTCTTTTCATGGTTAGTGGATATTTCATCCATTAGCTTACTCAAGATTTTGAAGCTTATTTCTGCTGTTCTTCAAAACAGTCCTCAAGTTACATTTTTCCTTTTATCCTGCCCCATGCACTTGATAAAATCTCAAATCAAAACACATTTACAATTATTGAAATATAATGTATATGCATTTAGTAGGAACTTGAGAGAAGCACTAGAATATCACACATTATGTTATGGTAAAAAATTATTCTAACAAAGTCCCTGAGATGCATCTTACAAATTGCTATTTGTCTCCAAATTATTAATGCTACGATGCCATGAAGAGAATTGTCACTGATAATGATAATAATAATGAATAATGATACAATTGCTATAGTTCTTTTTATCTCACACATCCTGCAAACATTCTATAAAGGAATCTTTTGTGATGAGCAGCAATCTCTAGGAAGACATAAGCTATTTAGCAGCTGTCCATCAGTTAGATATGGGAAGTGAAGAACATGTTTCTCTGCAAAAATGCTAGACATACAACATAATTACCTAAGTTAAAATTCTGTTAGAATCCTAGAGTTAATTAATGTCCCTATCATTGAAAAAGTGGCATAGGATAATTAGTAAATACAAATAGTTGAGGCTTCAATAATATATTTTAACTAAAAGACAAAGCTGGCAACAACAGTGCATTCTCCAATGCTAATTCATTGTTGCTTAAACACTGAGGCACAGCATAAAACAATCAAGAGATGTGATAATTTCTTAGCTGGATATATAGTGTACACCCACAGAGTAGAACATAAAAGCCCACATACGTATGGAATGAATTTGTAAATTCACTAATGTGTCCTAGCACCAAATACTGTTAATCTTACTATGAAGCTTCACAGCTTCTCGATTCAACAGTGCAGGTGTACCTCATTACATGGGATCTTACCACCCAGAAACTCACATTACAGCAAAGTCGGGAATAAATTTAATATATACTTTCAGAATTCTCACATGAACAGAAATTTGCCAGCAGACAAGTATTTTCCAAATGCATATACAAAATGAGTTCTCCAGTTTTCTGTATTTTGCCACAGAAGCAGCGGGAAGTGGCCAGCTGCTATTCGCATCTCCCACAGCCTGATCTTGGATGTTCCATCATATCTAGGCGATGACAGTGGGGGATGAGAAGTTGCCTCCATGAGGCAAACATTTAGAACTACAGCGAGGTAGAAAGAACAGGGATTCCTGCATCCCATCCCCGAATTGAGCCATGGCTTCAGGCAGATGGCAGGTGTTGAGTGACTGAAGCAACACTACTCATCTTCTGCTATAACCACCTTTAGTTGGGAATAGCAAAAAGTAAAAAAATAATAATTAAGATTCAAGGGTACATCGCATTATTGTGCAGGTTGATTGAAAAACTGGTAAGTTGATATATACTTTATTTACAAGCTATTTTTCTGTGCGATAATTATTAGAAAGAAATATCTAAATATATTAAAATCTACCACTGACTAAAATGGATAAATATTGCAAAGGCAACAATAATAATTAGAGCTGCTAGTATTTAATAAAATATTTCAAGAGAAAAATAAATACCCTTTGAAAATGCAGCTGAAGAATAAACATTTTATTAACTTGGCACATAATTCTCATGTTCTCCTGGGATATATTGACGAAAACAGTAAAGTGTGAACGTACCTCAATCTTCCTAAACATTACCATAGCATATTAACAATTGTAATTAGGATAAGAAGTTGAGTAAAGTCAATTTTATAAGATCAAGTAATAGCCCTAATTTTATAAACCTAAATCAAAGAAACAGTGTTGAAGAATGAGATACAAATCAAGTATAAGAAAGCTTATCTGACATCTTTCTGTATGGGGTCATTTACATAAAGGAGTTTCCATAAAAATATATGAATCACTCTGGTATTTTTATTTTTTAAATTCAAACTATGTACAAGAAAAATTCATTGAAATGAATTTGATATATTTATTAAAATTTGAAGAAAATATCTATTGGACAATAGAGTGGAATTATTATGCTGATAACTCCTGATTTTATAAATGACAGTTATATTAATTTGTGTTGAAAAAGAGATGTACTCAGATATTTCTGAGGTTGTAGGGTCATTTGTACAAATGGTAAACAAAGACACATTCTTTTTGTTTCAAACTGCTGTTTGTGCTTATCCTGTCTCTCAGGATTTTCAGCTATACTGTCAATGAGGTCAATGTGACTACCGTACGACACTGTTATTACCATATTTCTAATTTCACTCTTTCTGTTGCATCTTGAATTAAGATACCAAATAATTAAGCCTGTTATAACTGATACCATTAGATATAGATGGCATTAGGAGTTTCATGGTAAATGTTCCATTTTCTTTCTATCAGCTTCTTGTCTTGGGTGGCTGAAACTTTCAGAAATCCAAAAATTCAAGTGGGAAGAATCGGGAAAAGCTAATAAGGGAAAAGAAAAAATTATGAGAAAAAAGAAAAAAATGGAAATGAAATGCTTGTAAATGGGGAGGGGAGGAGGGGTGAAGGGAGGGCAGGGACAAGGGGAAAAAATGAGAACCAAGACCTGTCATGTAAAGGTACAGGATCCCAATGAAGAATGTAACTGTACTGTGTACCTAAAATGTACCAATAAACTCAATGAGGAAAACAAAAACAAAAACAAAAACAAAATTCAAACAAAAAAGTATAATTCATATTGTTTATTTTTTAATTTTTAAAAGAAATCATAAAACAGAGGCTACTATTGGTAGAGAGAATTTGTGGAAATAAATATATTAATATTAAGCTTATGATGCAATTATAAAATCTCCATATTCAGTAGAATACTTACATTATAGCTCAGCAATTTCTTTAGGCATACCTTATAAATCTGTATCTTAACATCAAGAATGTAAATAATATATAATTTACTCAGAAAACTTAAATGTTAAGATATCTAATTTGAAATGGGCAATACACCTAAGCAGACATGCCTTAAAGAAGACATAAAAATGACCAACAGGTATATGAGGAAATCCTAAACATTTATAATCATCAGGAAAAGGGCTAAAGGTGTAGGGAAAGTGGGAAGGGTAGAGGAAAGGTAATAAGGGAAAGGAAAAACTAAGGAAGGAATAACAAAAGTTATACATAAAAGATAAGCTATTTTAACCACCAAATAAACCCAGAATACATTTATAATCGTCAGGGAAATTAAAAACAAAACAATAGGGAGATATTATCTTATTCAAATTAGGATCGTTATTGTCAAAAAGACAAAGGATAATAAGTGCTGGAAAGGATTTGGAGAATAAATCCCTTGATTACTGTTGGTTGGAGTGTAAATTAGTACAGTCACTATGCAATATACTATGAAGGTTCCTCAAAAATATAACATAGAAGTACCAGAAGATGCACTGGCCCTGATCTGGATGTATGTTCAAGGGAAATGAACTCAGTATGTTGGAGAAACACCTGTACTCATATTTATTACAGCAAAATTCACAATAGCCAAGAAAAAAGTTAAACTAATTGTTGATCAATGGATAAATGGATAAAGATAATGTGGCACATATAAGGCAATGAAATACTCTTCAAGAACAAAAAGAATTAAATCTTGCCATTTGTGACATGGATAAACCTCAAGTATGCTAAATGATTGTGGGTGTATATATGAAAGGCCTATCAGTTGGTATTAAGTTACAGGTTTAAAAAAAGTGAAAATATCTGGTGTGCTATTGCATGATAGAGTTATTGTACAGTACAACGTAAGAAATTAGAGGAAAACATTTTGAATAGACCATAAAGAAATGATAATTCTTTGTGAAGATAGATATGTAGTATCATTGAAAATATGGTTGATGTTTTATTTAAAGCAATCATCACAGTAAAATACACATTGCCATTAATCTCTATCAAAATACTCCTTTTACTTTGCACACTCGTACTGTCATTTTTGCTACTTTCTAAAGCAGCTCTAGAGGTCCTCTTTTATAAGTGTCTTTAGTTGTGCTGTCATAGCTAACTTTATGTCATTAATCAATTCAAAATAGTTACCTTTCTGGGTCCTTTTGAGTTTGGGGAAATGTCAAAAGACTCAGTGCCAGATTTGGTGAAAAAGTGGAAGAGGACATATTGCAATGTTGTTAAATGTCTGCCTTTCCATTGGATAGCATTTGGCAGCAACGTTCACTATATTTTTGTTATCAAATCTTGTAAAGATACTCATAAAATGGGACCTTAGAAACGCTTTATAAAGTGCCAATAATGATGAAATAGATGCGTTTAAGCAAGGAGGAGCCTATTGAGGGTAATAGTGGCAATGTGTCTTTTACTGTAATAATATTTTAAACAATCATATATTTTGATCGCCCCTTTTGTGGTAACCCTGATTTGAACATTATATACATTGTTTACACATAAAAAAAAATCACATTGAGTACAATAGCAATATATGCAATTTTATGTTTATATCAATTGAAAATAAATTTAAATTAAAACTAAGAATATGTAAATAATTACTTGCAAAGATAGGCTTGATATAATTTCAAGGCAACCATTTAAAAATTTTAAAATTATAATTACCCAGACCGTCTTTCATACAGTCAGCCCTAAAATACATTTCTGAAATATCAATTGTTTTAATTTTACATTGTACTGTTGTTATCAATTCAATAAATATAATGAATTTTTCCAAGTGTTTAACCTCTATTATTGTGTCTAATATAAGTCTTCTTTTTCTCTTACACAAATCTTCTGGAATTGCCTCACGTCTTCCTAAAATGACAATGGTTTCAAGACACAATAATTCTTGTTTCTTTTCTGTCAACATGTTGAATTTTTCTCAATAATCAAATAGAGTGGAAGTACTTGTCCAGCTATAATATTCCCAGTATAGATGGAGGTTATATATTAAATCATCTGAACTGCACTCTTTTTCTGTGTGCTTTTGTATTTATATAATTTTTGATATGTTTTTGGAAATTTAAGAATCTTAATCTAATATCTACAATGGAATTTGTGACCAAATTTTATATTTTAAATTGTATTTCTCAATTGTGCAGCATCTTATGAATATGGAATGACTTGTTTTATAATAGGTACTTTTCCTCGCAGGTTTATTTATGAATTTTTTGCCTTATATGTCTAAAGTCTCTATGACTCAATTTTGATATAATTTCATATTTAGTATGTCTGAATGGATGTGAAAACATTCAAAAAATAATTTTCCACTTTAGGCAAACATAAATTGGATAACTGCATTATTATTAAAACTGGTTCTAGTCATTATGGGTATTCTTTTGGAAACTAGACTAGGAGTTTAATACAATTGTTCAAGATCTTATTCTTTTAATGTAGCTTAAGATTGCTTTAGCTTAATTTGCAGCTGTATCATACTCTACTAATGTTTTGAGCTAGCTCTACCTCAGATTTTTTCAATTCTCTGTTAAACAGTTTGCCCTTAAACCATACTTCTAATTTGTTATATTTGAAATATTATGATATGTTTGCAGCCAAGTTCTTATTAAATCGGGATCATTGCCCTGACCATTAATAATATGGTGAGATTTTTTTTTTTTTTGTACTGGGGATCGAACTTGAGATCTTGTTCTTGTGAAGCAGGCAGCTGAAACACTGAGATAAATCCCTAGCCTGGTGAGGTTGTATTTTATTTTAAAATTTCTGATCCTATGGATTTGATGAGCACAGTGTCAATATGTTCGCCTTTGTGACTGATTCTTAAATAAATACTAATTTACTACCAAATTCATGGCAAATGTTTGGAATAGTGAATATAAATTATTTGATCTCATAGTGAAGTAGATGGGAAAGCTATCACTAAATATACAAAACAAAACAGGGCTAAGGATAGTGTATTAGTCCTTGTAAAAATTTACAAAAACTACTTGTTGCATTTTGATGCTTTAGCAAATATGTAAGGTCATGGGAGATAGAAAGAACGGGAAGGGAGATCCAACTGATAAATTAGTTTTCCATTGATTTCTAGCACGTGATGGAATGACAAAAAGAGTACTTTGTAAAAGATGAATAAAATGTAGGAAAGAAATAATAAAGTAGGAGAAATGAAGGGAAAACTCACATTTTATTTTTTATAAATAGCAAAAGTTTTGGTTGTGAAGGTTGTTGGCCTCAGGAAATATTCTTCCAAATAAATAATATTTTCCATATGCCTGACTAGAAGACCCATCTACATGGTGCTTTACATTTTAGTTATATTTCTAAAAACTGTGGTTTGATATACAGAAAAGCTGTCCTTTTACATTTTCCTCACGACGCACTAATTACAATAACGATGTCATACAGCATTAATCTGAGAATACAAGAAGACAGGGCAACTTCAAAAACTAGAATTGTTTTCTTCTGTGTGTATTTTCCTTTTGTAGTCACTGGGGTGAACGTGCTTCTCTGTGAGGGGAGTTAAGCATTTTGACTGAATGTTGCTTTAAATTTAAGCAAATAAATGCTAATTAGAAATTAAAAATTTGAGGTTGCTTTTGTAAATGTAGTCCAAGTTGTTCTTGGCAAAGAGTGACCTCCCTCAAAAAATCTACAAATAAAACTTGCAGGATTAGTGCTGCTTTAAAAGGTCACAGGACATTTAAAATCTGTGATTTGATGGAAAGCATATTGTTGTATATGCTTCTATTTCTGACCTGGTTGTTGAATGAGATCTTCATATATCCTGGACAATGCACTTACCAATGTTATGTAAGGACACATTCTGTCAATAAGGTAATTAGGTTAAACCTCATTATAAACATAATTTGTTACGTGATTCTATTTTATTTATTCTGATTCTGTTCCTTACACATTAAAAAAAATGCAGGAAAGCCCACAATAAAACGTTTTCTCTGTGCTGTTGCAACAGAAAGAGTTAAACTGGAGCCTATCCAGCAAGATCTTTATAGAAACACCCATTAAAACTACAAACAAAGCTTCTTGAACAAGACTCAAGACCTGCCTTCCACAAATTTTAAAACACACTGAGACTCCAGTACTTTCTCTGGCTCTATGTAACTTCAAATCTAGCTCTCAAGGCTGGTGAGGAGGCTGGCTGGCCCCTTCCTGTTCTGTGATAGACTCTTTATCTGTATTAGGAAGAAAAGCACAAAGTCTCTCTTATGTGGGATGCTGTCTGGTTGCTTACTCAACAGGAGGAAATACAGAAAAAATCATTGCTAATTATGAATTAAAAGTCTCTTTAGAAAAGGTTAAAATGGAACTGATGCTTGAAGTGTTCACATCAATTTATTTATTTTTTTATTTTGGTACTGGGGATCAAACGCTGGACCTTGTGCTTGCAAGGCAGGCTGCAGAACCACTGAGCTAAATTCCCAGCTAGGGGTTCACATTTAGGTGAAAATTAAGGTGCAGGAAATAAGACTGAAGCTGTGTTCTTGCTAGAGTTGTACACAGAATGGAAAAAAGTCAGCAATGAGCAATATGTGGGGCAGTCTTCTGAAAGTCATGTGGTGGGAGATTTAATTTTATATCTGAAAACACTAAGAATTTTCACAGGATTCATCCATTGGGAATTCTAGATTATCCATCTGTAGACTGAGAAGGTAGCTTAGGACAGGAGTCTTATTGTTGGATACTTTCAGGGGACAAATTGCTAAGTGCAATGACAACAGATGATGTTAGATACCTAGGAAACCTGAGAGATATATGTTCTGCCTGAAAGCATTCCAATTAAAAATTATTTTAAGAGCACATAATGGCCTATAAAACAAGCAAAATTATCTGGTGTATCATTAAGAATTCCTCAAAGAAATAGAACCAATAGAATATTTGTTTCTTTCCTTAATGGGATCATGCTATTGTGTAGGCTGACAAGTCCAAAATTTGGAGGGCATCCATAAGGCCAGAACCTCAGACAAGAGGCATATTTACTTTTTTTCTGGAAATTCTATTTTTGCTCTTAACATTTTTAACGGACTGGATGAGGCCTATTCACCCTGTTGCTAAAAATCCATTTTTCTTTTTTTTTGCCTTTGGAACTGGGAATCAAAATCAGAGCCCTGCACTTGAGAGGCAGATGGCGATACCACTGAGCTAAATCTCCCACCCCAACAATCCATTTTTCTTAAAACTAACTAATTAGAAAATTTTACCACAAATAAAAAGTGCTGTCATAGCAACATGGAGACTAATGTGACCAAACGACTGATACTGTAGCCTAGTCACGCTGAAACATCTACTTAACCATTGCATGCTCCCATAGATTAAACAATTTGTTTGTACCCTGTGAGTTATAATCCCACTATTTGGTAGTATATTCAGACTTCCATACCTTGGGTCCCATATCCACATATTCAATCAAACAATAAAAATATTAGGAAAATGTGTCTGTTTGAAAATGTACATACATTTTATTGTCACTTTCCTCTAGCATTCTCTAATCTATTTATATCTATAATATGTATTATGTTATGCATTATAAGTTATCTAGAGATGATTTAAAATATTTAGGTAGTTATGCATATGCTATGTGAAAAATACTACATTATTTAATGTAGAGCATTTGAGAAGCCATTAATTTTGGGTAGAAATTTCACTGCTGGGTCTGGGAAACTGTTCCCGTTCCATATCAAGGGATGACTGAAAATGATTAAAATCAAGCAGGATATGGGAATATTGCAAATTCAAATACAGACAGCAACAAGTGTAACTATGTTACAAAGCAACCTTGAAGGAATTAAGATGATACCTAGGAAACTTTGACTTGTTTTGTTTTTGTGGTACCGGGGATAAAACTCAGGACCTTGTGCTTGTGAGGCAAGCACGGTCCCACTGAGATAAATGCCAGGCCCCTGAAATTATGAAACTTTGAAAAAATAGTATTTTACCTCTAACAGTTAAGGATAAAGAAAGAACTGAACACAAATATAAGTCAGTAAAGACATTTTTCAAAATTCCTTAAATAAGACAGAGTATTTACAGAACATTTATATTACCATAGGTATTATATATTGTGTAGAGATGAACTGAAATATATGGAAATCTGTGTACAGGTTATATGAAAATATTTTACCTTTTTATATAAGGGACTTGCACATTTGTAGATTCTGTTATTGAGAGCTACTGTAGCCAGCCTCCTCAAATACAAAAGGGTAACTGTATCTCTGAAGCTCAAATAGACAAAATCACTCCCTCAAAGAATAAAGAATATAGTAGAGTTCTCTAGTGGAACAAAGCAATAGAATATATGTATAATTATGTGAGGGAGTTTGTTAGCTGTATGTATAGGATCTGAGGAGAGAGAGTCCACAATGGCCATTTATGGGTTCAGAGGAGGGTGAATACAGCAGATATTTAGCAAAGAATATGGAAACCATGGGACAAATCAAGGATGCACTATCAGGTTAAACACCTGAAAATTTACTGGAGTATCACCAAGTGCTTATCTGCCTTCAAAGTTGGAAGAAGCTGAAGACCTGGTGAGCAATGTCCAAAGGTTACAGCAATAAAGATGGACCTACTCTTGAGGACTGGAGTTCTACAAATGGGGACATTTCCTTTTTAAAACTCCCATGCAGGTTGCTATTCTGTTGGCTGGTGCCACACACAACCATGATGAGTCATCCCTCCTCAGTTTGCTGGCCTCTGGGTTAGTCATCCACAGACCCAGCAGAGATTTTCTTAATCTATTAGGGGTTTATTATTGCAGTCAAGATGACATATCACAATTAATAGCCACACACAATAAATTTATTTCTAGAAGGAAAAATTATTTCCAATAAATGCAAGAGAAATCAAAGCAAGACACCAATTTTTATTATTCTGTGGGATACTGACACTATGAATTTGTTTTCTTTCTTGGAACATGTCTCCAAGGTAACTCTAAAGTTTTATGTTTTTGAATTCTTACACATAAATTGCTTATGCTATTTTTCTTTGCTTCTTTCTTATCAGTCAGATAGAAAGTGCAACTAGGATGGACTTGTTAAGAAAGCATGATTCAAATTCTTGAGCAATAAAAAGTAATTTCTATTTGAGAGAGTCAGGATAGTGTTTTTTTCTCAGAATTTGAGATTTTCTTTGTGTCTGTTGTAAATCTACATTCTTTGGAAAAGATCTTTTATTCTCGGCTTCATAGTACATTAATAAGATATTTTGTTTCTCATAGATTATCTGTAATTTTTGGCTGATACCCATGTAAAACAAAATTCATATTTATTTTTGATATTTTTTGTCTTTATATTTGGATGTTTGGTTCCATAATAGAGTGAGACAGAAGTTCTAGATTGGCCACCTTCTATCTTTGACATTTAGGAATTTTGAGATTACTATATTCTATTCTTAGCTACCTCACTTATTTTCCTTCTGCAACTGACACTGTATTTTACAGACCAAATCCACACATGTCCCTAAAACAAGAAAATTAATGTGAAATAATTAAGCATTACAATTAGGTTTATAGATTTTAGAAATTTGGGGAAAAACATAACAAATGGACATATTTCAGAATGTTTGTAAATAGCAATGTGCAAAAGAGAAGTTAATATATATTCTATTTAAAAATGAGTGGAAACATTGACTTTTAAAATGGTTTCAAAGACATAAACTGATTTTGAGGCAACCTTCAATATAAATAATCCCTTTGTTGTAGAAAAGTGAAATTTCACTTACATCATAATAGAATAAAAGTTCACATATTTGGTCTCCCCAAAATATATTTAGTAAAATTTCATGGAGAAAAAAATGCGCTGCCTATATTATAAATTTATCCTATTACCTCTTAACATTTCTATTTAGACCAGGAAAAATGATAACTTTAGGAGCTCTGTGATGTGACTATCTAGGAGACTTCAGAATGTAGGTATCAGGAAGAGCATTTGCAGTAAACACAAAATGTCTGTAAAGGAGGCCCTGGAAAATCAACCTATGGAAGAAAATACCAAGAGTACTATTAAATTATGGGCTAATTAATATAGGTGTTTTACAACCTCTAAGTATGTTTTATGTATCATGTGGCAAATGCCTGACCAGCAAATGCATGAAAGCTTTCAAACTGCTTCATCACAGTAGAAATCAGACACAATGAATTGACATATAAGCCTTCAGAATTGTTCAAAAGAAGAAAAAATTCTGAAAATTAAGAGAATCAAGAGCACTTCATCAAAAGTGTCTGCAGTGAGAATGTCATACTTAGTGGCTAACTGCATTGCTAATGCTAATAATTCCTTTACTATTGGTGAACAGTCAATCCAGCCAGCTAGTGAGGTTGTTTATTTTGAAAATGTAAGAGACAGTACAGTTAAAAAATGGCATATGTTCCTCTTTTAGCACTAAAGCTAGATGAATGGATGAAATTGAAAAGGACATTGAGCCACAACTGTTAGGTGTAAGACGTGCTATGTGTTAGTTGTTGTGCAATACAGGCTGATGGGTTTACTGATGCAGCCAAAAAAAAAGTTGGTTTTGTGTGATTTTTTTTCAGTAATATGCTCATGAGACTATGTAATATATACACTTTTGATGACAATAAACACTACAAGTGCAAAGCTATAAATCTTTGGATAATTACATGTTAGAAAAACAGAATTGTTCATTTTGTGGTGTTATACCCATGAATAGAACAGCTTCCATGACTGGACAGCTCTCTGGTTTCACTAATTAGATAAAATAGGTAGCTTCTGAATGTGAGACTTCACACTGCTTCATACATAGAGAAATTCTGCTCAGCTCAAAATGTCACTGGAATTTAACAATGTTTTACAGAATATGATTTAAATTACCAGCAACATTAAGGTAGTTGTCCTTAGCTTACTTATGTTTGTGAAGCACTGTGAGGAGGTGGATAAAGAGCACACACAAGAGATAAAATAGGTAGCTTCTGAATGTGAGACTTCACACTGCTTCATACATAGAGAAATTCTGCTCAGCTCAAAATGTCACTGGAATTTAACAATGTTTTACAGAATATGATTTAAATTACCAGCAACATTAAGGTAGTTGTCCTTAGCTTACTTATGTTTGTGAAGCACTGTGAGGAGGTGGATAAAGAGCACACACAAGAGTATCACTAGCCAGATTTTTAGTTAGGAGAGTCACTCCATCAATTTATTTTAGAAAAGCAGTTATCCCTGGCTACATATTTCAGTGACAAAAAATGGGTAAACCTATTCAACTCACTCGATGAACTCCATTTCCCATTTCAGTCTAAAATGACAACTACGTTCAGGTTGGCAGATAATGTGGCTGCATTCAAACCCAATCTGGTATCATCAGGGCAATAAGTGAATATTTGGGATTAGCAAAAATATTGAAGTGTAGTGAGCCAGAGATTTTCTCTCATCTGATGCATGACCACTTATTTCAGCTTCCAAAAGAGTTTGAGCATGACTTTGTAAACACAAAGTTCCCCTAAACTGGCAAGAAATGGATCTGTGACCAACTTAATAATAAGCAAAGTGAATCAACATTCGTGATAAAAGAGAATCAACTGCTTGAGACTGCAAATGATAATGACCTTAAAAATATGTTTAAGACAACTTCAAGTCTATATGTTCTGGATTAAAGTTAAGGCACAATAATTTGAGATTGGCACAAAAGCACTAAAGATCTTGCTTCTGTTTCTAACAACCTATTGCTTTGAAATGGTATTTTCTAGAATTACAGTAAACAAAACAAGATTATGAAGTATATTGTGCACAATTTTGGGAGTTACTGTCTTTCATCACACCCAGATGGGACCATCTGGTTACAGAAAAACAAGATCAGAGCACCCACTGACTCTACATTATGATGAATTGCATTAATTATTCATTGCAATATAATAATAATTTGAAAAGTAAACAATAATTGAAATGAGTCGTTACAAAATGTTTTTTTTCAAACCTTACTACATGAAAAATTTGTCTTCCATGAAAATGGACCTAAGTGTCAAAAAAATCGGGGATCACTTGTCCCTAAATTATTCCTAGTATTCAAACTAGTTTACCTTATATCTGTTGTGCTATATCATCAAAATTCCTCTTGACAACCTAGGCAAATCACCCCTACCAACATCATATTCAGAGGCACCAAGAGCACAAAATGACCAAAAGGAAGTCTTATCTTCTAGTTCTTTGGAATCATGGTTCTGTCATCTCTTAGGAATGCCCATTCCACCCTGGTAGCAACGACTTCTAGGCCAGTAGAGGAGAGAGTTTCAAGAATAGAAAACATACATTTTATAATGTGTCACTAGTGGAATTTTTGAGTGGTATAATTCCCTTTTCCAGGATTCAGAAATCCTGGTTATGGAAAAAATAAACAGTGATATGTATATATAATTTGATGCTGATTCAGTGCTTATCCAATGTTTGAACACTCAGTCAGCAGTGAGTCTAGCCACACAAGTCTTGGTTAGTGAGAGAAAATATATATTTCAGAAACCATAAGTAATCTCCTTCCCTGTCACAATGACACTGTTAATAAGCCCACTGGGCAATGACAGAGTGGCTGAGGAAAGAAGGTAATTGCTGTCCATAGAGTGGTAATAAAACACATGACTTTTCCCATTAAATTTATTGGTACATTTTTAGGTATACAATGCAGTTACAGTCATCATTGGGTTCTTGTACCTTTACATGACAGGTCTTGGTTCTCATTATTTCCCCTTGTCCCTGCCCTCCCTTCACCCCCTTCCTCCCTTCCCTATTTATAAATACTTTATTTCAATTTTTTTATTTTTTCATGTTTTATTTTCCTTTTCCCTTATTACCTTTCCCCTACTCTTCCCATTCCCCCTGCATCTTTAGCCTTTTTCTTCCTATTTCACATTCTCAATTATACCATTAGGATCTTATGTACCATTATAGTTTTTCACACCAGAGAAACTATTTGGTATTTATACATGTGTGACTTATTCATTTCACTTATGAGTATATTCTTAATATGTATCCATTTTCCAATGAATGAGTCTAATTTATCATTCTTTATAGCTGAGTAGTATTCTATCTTATAGAAAAACCATATCTTCTTTGTCCAGTCTCCAACTGATGGGCAAATGGGCTGTTTCCAAATTTTAGCTATTATAAAATATGCTGCTATAAACATAGGTGTGCATATATCACTGTGGTATGATACTTTTAATTCATTTGGGAAGATACCCAGCAGAGGGATGGCTGGGTCAAATGGAACCTCTAATCCTAGCTCTTTGAGGTATCTTCATAATGATATCCATAGTGGTTGCTCCAGTCTTCACTCCCACCAACAATGAAGAAGGGGTCCTTTTTTCCCACAACCCCGCCAACATTTGTTGTTTGTTGCTTGCTTGAGAGCAGCCATTCCTTCTGGGGTTAGGTGAAATCTCAGTGTTGTTTTCATCTGTATCTCTTAAATGACCAGTGATGTGGAACATTTTTTCATATATTTACTTGATGCTTTTACTTTTTTTTTTCTGAGAAATTTCTGTTCATTTCAGATGCCCATTTTTGAATTGGGTCTTTAAATTTGGGGGGGGGCTGATTCTTTTTTTTTTTTAGTTCTTTATATATTCTACTTAACAGTCCTTTGTATGAGGAACAGCTGTTAAAAATGTTTTCCCACATTGTAGGTTGTGTCTTAGTTCTGTAGATGGTTTCTTGTGCAGTGCAGAAGCTTTTTAATAAGATAAGATCCCAGTTGTTGATTCATTGTGCTAGTTCCCATGCTACTGAGGATTTGTTCATAAAGTCTTTTCCTATGCCAATATCTTCAAGAGTTCTTCCTAACTTATCTTCCAGCAAATTTAGTGACTCTTTTTTAATATTTAGATCTTTAATCCACTTGGATTTAGTTTAGTGCATGGTAAAAGATAAGGGTCTAGTTTCATTCTTTGGCAGGTTGAAATCCACTTTTTTCCAACACCATTTATTAAAGAGACTGTCTTGCCTCCAGTGAGGATGGTCAGTTCCTTTGTCAAAGATGAGTTAGCTGAGTACCTCTGGAGTTGTCTTTGTATCTTTCAATCTATTCCACTTATCCTCAGGTCTGTTTATTCATCATTACCATGCTGTTTTTATCACAGTGGCTTTGTCATGTAGTTTCAAATTGGGAACTGTTATACCCACTGCCATGTCTCTGTTGCCTAGGATGGCTTTTGCTATTCTAGGCCTCTTCTGGTTCCAAATGAATTCTTGGATTATTTTTTCTATTTCTGTGAAATATAGTGTTGGAATTTCAATTGGCATTGCATTGAATCTGTATAGCCATTTTGACAGTATTGGATTGGATTGGCATTGCATTGAATCTGTATAGCCATTTTGATAGTATGGGCATTTTCACTATGTTGATTCTTCCTACAAAGGAGCAGGGCATATCTTTCCATTTTCTTATGTCCTCTTCAATTTCTCTTTGCAGAATGTTGTACTTTTCAATGTAGAGGTCTTTTGCTTCTTCCATTACAATGATTCCTAAATACTTCATTTTTTTTTGGATGCTATTGAGAAAGGAATTGTTTCCTTAATTTCTCTCTCAGTGAGTTTGTTATTTGCAGACACCCCCAAATTTATAAACCCGATTCATAAATCAGTATCTTAAATGAACAGACTTTTCTCAAACATGGAAGTAAATGAAGCAAATAAACATATAAAAAATGTTCAACATCACTGGTCATTTGAGAGATGCAGTTGACAACAAAACTGAGATTACACCTCACCCCAGAAAGAATGGCTACTACCAAAAAATCCACCAATAGCAAAGGTTGGTGAGGTTGTGGGGAGAAAGGGACCCTTCTTCATTGTTGGTGGGAGTGCAGACTGGTGTAACCACTGTGCAAATCAGTATGGACATACCTCATGCAACTAGAATTAAAAATCCTGTTTGACCCAGCTATTCCCCTGCTGGGTATATTCCCAAAAGAATTAAAAGAATCAAACCACAGTGATATATGCTCACCCATATTTCCAGTGGCACAGAATGTAATAGCTACAACTTGGAAACAGTCAAATTGCCTATCAACTGGAGACTGTATAGAGAAGATGTGGGGTTTTGTTTTTAATATAAAGTAGAGTACTGCTCAGCCATAAAGAATGAGAAACTAGAGAATTTTAGAGCTAAGTGTATGCACATTGATGACATATTCTTGAGTGAAATTAATAGAACACACATATGTAAATACTTTCTCTGGTGTGATAAACTAAAAGCATCAATATGAATCAAAATGTATAATAAAAATTGTGTAATAGGAAATAATGTCTAAAATTGTAGGGCAAGTTGAAGGGTTAGGGAAAAGCTAGAAAGGAAAAGAAAAAAAAAGAAACGGAAAAAATGGAAGCAAAGTTTCTGTAATTAGGCAATGGTGGATGGGGTAAAGGGAGGACAGTGAAATGGGGAAAAAATAAGAACCAAGATATTCCATGTAAAGGTACAAGATCCAAATGATGAATGTAACTGTGTTGTGTACCTAAATTGTACCAATAAAGAAAAAAAAGTGAAAAAATAAATTGAATTTTTTTCTTACAAAATTAACCAAAATTAAAAAAAATGCATACCTTATACTGAAAGAAAACTTATTTAAAAATTACAAATCTGACCAGATAACAACTCAATTGTTACTTTACAAATAAATTGTACATAGGTTTATGAAACAGATAAGCCATGCTTTATATAAAATCTAAACACATAAAGTAAAAACGTCAAATGATTTTGGGTGAACTTGCAACAACCTCAAAACTAAATGTTAATAATTCAATAAATGAAAACAGGATAATAGTGTATAGTTTGAAGAAATGTATAGAGCAAAACACTTGAAAATAATTCAGCAATGTTCAAAAAGGTTTACCAAGTTGTACTTATCTGGAGAAACAAAGGATTGCTTAACATTAGAAAAAGTTACTGTATCAAATAATTAAAAGAAGAAAATCATAGAAAATTTCATTTGATTGAAAAACAAATTAGTAGATTTCAAAACTCATTTATGATAAAACTACTGAATTTTCAAGGAAGATAGCTTCTTTAACCTGAGAAATAGTAAAGATTAAAACATTTCACAAAATATTAAACAATAGTGCAGCCTTATAAATCTTTTAAATTTTAATCAGAAACAGTAGAAGGACTATTATTACAATTCGTAACTAATATTTTAATGTATAAATTTGACAGTATATTAGTGCACATTTAAAACTAGATGCAATATTCAGAAAGAATATTGATTATTATCATTGATTGATAATTCTGATTATTCAGGTATTTCATGCATTATACAATTTCTGTTTATTTATAAAATTGATATAATTATTAACATATATTAATTTTATAAATTAATGAGTTTCACTAAGGCTGTCCCATACATATTCGTATACTGAACTTTGATCATGTTACCCTTCTGCCTTGTACTGGTGCTTAAATTTTCCTCCTTCCTTGGCCCTAATGGAGACTATTTCTTTTTTAAACTCTGAGAGATCATGCATAAATCTATTGAAACTATTAAAAGTATACAGAAAATTCACACAATATTAAATAAGTATGGAAAAAGGATAATACAGAAAAATGGCAACTAATAAAATTTAATAATCCTTTAAAATTTAATAATATTAAAATGGCATCAATAAATATAAGAAAACTAGAAATAAATCTAATAACAGAATTGTTATATATTTCACATGAATACCAGGGAGGCCAACCAGTGAACCTCTGAAAGGGAGTCTGTGCAGCTACGAAAATGAAACTGAAAGTCCAGTGGAGAGCCCAAGAATTTGGATGTGTCAAGAATGTGGAACAACTGAAGACAGTTGAATGCAACAAGTGGAGGCTATCCAAGAGATAAAACAAGGGGGCTCTGGTAAGTGGTACTTCAAAGACAGGGCTGCCAAAGCTGTTCGGAGTTAGAATTTCACCACATTTTTCACTGGGTGCTGGACAAAGAGCCCCAAGATTTAATGTTTGCCCTGCTGAGTTTTAATATTGCTTTGGTCTCATTGTTCTCTATCTCCTTACTACATTCTTTAGTAAAGGAAATGTTTACCTTGTGCTATTTGTGTTAGAAATTTTTAACATTCTTTTTATTTAAACAGGGACTTACTGCTAAAAGTTTGCTTTGAGTCTTGGTGAAGACTTTGGACTTAGACTTTTCAACAAAGACAGAACTGTTAAGAATTTGATGAGACTTAGTGATGGACTAGATGCATTTTACAAAAATAGAAATGCATGAGCTTTTGGGGTGAAATCTTGATTTCTTCCCAAAGCCTTATGCATTCATAATCAGAACTTTTGGAAAGGTTGGAATTATGAAGATGCTACAACTAAATATGATATGAGGGTGGTCTCCTCAAAAGAAGTGAGTAGGGGAGCTGATCTAGAAGGTATGTTTATCTCCTCAACTCTTCCCTTCTATCTCTGCTTGCTCTCCAGCAAGAGAGGAACAGCTTTCCTCCATTCAGGCTCTACCAACTTGCCAACTACCATATAGAATTAAGAAGCTTCTAAAATGTAACCATAAATAAACTTCTCCTTTAAGTGGCAAGTGTCAAATATTTTGTCCCAGAAAAGAAAGTGACTATAATGGGCAATGTCAAATAGGAAGAAAGGGGCTAAAGGTGTAGGGAAAGTGGGAACGGCAGGGGAAAGCTAGTAAGGGAAAAGTAAAAAATAGGAGAAAATGAAAAAAATGGAAATGAAGTGTTTGTAAAGGGGGAGGGGAGGGGAGGTGAAGGGAGGGCAGGGACAAGGGGAAACAATGAGAACCAAGACCTGTCATATAAAGGTACAAGATCCCAATGATGAATGTAACTGTACTGTATACCTAAAATGTAAAAATAAACTCAATGAGAAAAAAAAGTGACTAAAAGAGCAGAGATAGAAATTCTGCATGGGTCCAACAGCAAGACATCTCACAAAGCATGATGAAACTATTATTTCTTTAAAAATTCTGATGTCTCTGAAAGTTAGCAAAAATTAATGTTGAGCCCTTGAATTGGTAAAATATAAGGGGTCAAAATCAGTCATTTGGTGGTAAATTAATTACACCAGATCCTCTCAACACTGGGAAAAACAACAAATCTTCCTTTTTAAAATCAGCAGCAACATCAAGCATGAATTGGCCTTCCTTCCTACATGCATATAATCTTAAATTCTGAGAGTCTTCTGAAATCTCATAAAATGCAAATGCTCGAATTTCAGTATAGTCTTTCCATCTCACCTATATTTCATTGTATTTCAGCACTGATGCTACTAATGCTGCAAATGGGTACTTATTTTTGACTGACAAGTGAGTGATCTCATTTCAAGAATTATATACTAAGGATTTGCTTTCTAAGTGATTCCTGTTATCATTTACTTTCATTTAGATGCCAATAATACATTCATTTCCTACTGCTTTATGTTTGTATATTTGATCTACTTAGAATTTATTATACTGATATAGGATACAAGTAAATTTCCACATTTTCTTCTGCCAAGATGACTAATTGTTGTAATTCCACTTATTGAGTTAACTATCTTTTCCCATAGATTTCAAATAACATTATTCTGTATTAACTTCTCGTACATATTTGGTTCTCTTTCTAAAGTTAATACTCTATTTCATTTAATTTTTATCTAATTCATATACAGTACAAAGCACTCCTTCAAATACATTATGATGATATGGATAATGGAAAATTATGTGTGACATTTACTTTTCTAGAGGAAATGAGAGTAGCATCAGATAAAAATATAAGAGCAGGCAGCTTTAAATTGCTGAGCCTCTCTGAAAACATAAAAACAAGACAACTTTAAAATCAGTGTTATCAGAATTCTAGAAAACCTCCTCTTCAGCTTAGTGGTAATCTTGATAATAGTCTATGCGCCCAGTATGAAACTCTGACTCCTACTTCTTCAGGTTAGCAGAGTGGTCTATACAAATTATCTATTCTAAAATACCTAAAGCCAATCTGAAAGCTTAAGCAAGAAATTATCTTTGTGGAACTCAGGCTGGACAAAACAGTGTGTATTACTTGAAAATATTATGAGATAAATCAGAGTTATCTTGGGCAACCTCTTATAGTTAAGACACACAGCAAACCTAAACCATAAGAATAAAAGCCAGGAAAATAGTTGATTTGAAGTATAATTGTAAAGAGGTCAGAAAAGTGTTGAATAAGTGTCTAGCACAGAGCCAATATGCAAAGATTGGGTGAATTTATTTTAAACTGATGACATTTGATGAACGCTATCAAAGCACTTGCTAAACACAAGCTAAGCCTTAAACATACAAAAGTGGTATAAACTGAAGAAGGAGGACAATCTAATTTGAAGAGTTACCACATTATAATAATGAATGACAGAATTTTGACAAAAATTAAAAAGTATAAAATAATGCAGAAAAGAAAAATAATAAACTGACAGAAATCATTCCCAAGGAAGCTCTAATATTTAGTATACAAAGACTTCAAATCAAATATCTAAAATATTCTCAATGATGAGTAGGAAACTATAAAAGAAAACTAAAAGCAAAGAGCAGAATGATAACAAAAATAACATAAGAATATTAGTTCAAAACATAAATTTCAAAAAGGAAGCAAAGAAATCCTGGAGCTGATAAGAATAAAAACTAAAATAAATAAAAATTGATATGGGGTTTGTAATGGCTTTTGTGTAGATGTGATTTAGCTCAGTGGTTCTGCCACCTGCCTCGCAAGCTCAAGGATGCAAGTTCAACCCCCGGTACCAAAAAGAAAAGCCTCTTGTGGTCACATGTGAGACTTTTCCAGAGTTGGCTGGACCTAGAGTGTGTGACTCTGGTATTAGGGTTGTGTGATTACTAAATCACTCTATTGATTATTTTGATGCCACTCAAATTTGGTAGCCTAGATAAAATATAAAAGAGGCAGAAAGATGCTATTAAGGTCCCTGGCTTGTTTTCTTTTGCTGTCTTTTGCCTTTCATAAAATGAGTCTCCTCTGCAATTCTTATCTGCCATGCTACCTTGCCTTGGAACTAGTCGACTATGAAATGGAACCTCCACAATCCATGAGCCAGGTAAACCTTTCCTTCCTTAATTTTGCAAGTTAGGTATTTTGTTTCAGCAACAACAAAAATAACTAAGATAATGTCCAAGAGTAGATTAGAGCAAGCAGTAGGCTGTGTCAGAAAATTTGACAATAGAGCCATTATTCAGTCTGAGGAGCAAAAACATTAAACAGAAAAAAGAACAGAATTTAATAGACCTGTGCTTATCAGTTCAACATATGAATATGGAGCTCTCAGAAAGAAAAGCAACAAAGAAATGGTAGAAAATTATTTGGAGAAATAATGGTTCCAAACTCCCCAAATCCTATATGAAATTTTAATCCCAGAAGATCAATGAACTCCATGTAGGAAAAAAAAGATATCCCCAGTGCGACAAAGTACACTCAAATGTCAAAAGACAAAGAATGAGAAACTAGACTTATTTCTAGGTACATGGATGCATATTGAGGCTCTACTCTTAAGTAAATCAGACACACATGTATAAATACTAAATACTTTCTCTGGTGTGAAAAACTAAAAGTGTAAATAAGGTTCAAATTGTATACTTGATAATATGATACAGGGAGAAAAGTGCTAAAGGAGTAGGGGAAGTGGGAAGGGTAGTGGAAAGGAAAGAAAGGAAAAGAAAAAAAATATGAGAAAAGTAAAAAATATAAACAAAATATTTGTAAGTAGGGAAGGGTGTTGTATGTGAAGAGATGGCAGGGGTATGGGGAAAAATAAGAACCACATTACAACATTTGAAAGTACAAGATCCTAATGATGAATGTAATTGTATTGTTTACCTAAAAAGTACCAATAAACTTAATTAGAAAAAAAAAAGCCAAAGGAGATAATCTTGAAGGCAGCAAGAAAGACTTTACTTAGTATGTCTATGTGGTCCTCAAGGATAATAAATATTTTATTATCAAATACCAATGAAGCCAGACATTTTTGAGATAATATGAAGGGCTCAAGGTACAAAACTAAGTGAATCTGTCAACCAAGAATATCTAAATGTGGCAAATCATCCTTTTAAGATAAAGGAGAAATTAAGACACTTCTAGATAAATAAAACTATGAGAGTTTGTGTATCGTAGACCTGTTCTGTGAGAAGTATTGAAGGAATAACTTCAACTGAAATGAAAAAAATGCTAGACAGCAAATCAAGGCTATATGAAGAAATATATGACAATAGTATATGCAACTATATTGGGAAATACAAAAGCCAAATAACTGTATTTTTATAATTGCACATTTTATTTAAATTGCAAATTCATACATAATAATTATCAGTATATGTTCATGGTCATGCAGTGTATAAAAGTATTATCTGTGATGTAAAAGAACAGATAATGAATTATAGAATTATATATAGGAATTAAGCAAATCTTATTTAAAGTAGGTTGCTATAAATTTATGGTATTAGTTGTAATCCAAAGCATAACCACTAATATAAATTTTTGTACTACAAAATAAACCTCTTATCTGAAAATGTACCCTGTACATAAAATGCTTGACAGCAAAATTCTTTTGGATTTATTCAAATTGTGGAATATTTACATATACAGAATGAGATACATTGGAAATAAATCCCATGTTTTAACAAATACAAATTTCATTGTTATAAACTCCTTAGACATACAACCTGAAAGTATTTGTATACAATTACTTGTGCTTTGAATGCAACTCCTCACATAAAATCAAGTGTGTGATTTTCAATTTTTGGTATCATGTCAGTTCTTAATAAACTTAAGATCCTGAAACATTTCAGTTGTCAGATTTTAGGGACTTTTGGGGAAGCTAGCACTTACTAGAAAAATATTAGCTGAACACAGAAAAAGTCACTAATGGAGAAATTTATGAAAATGTATATAAAACGCATAGAAAATAGGTAAATTATCAAGTTCCTTAAATATTGATTATTATGTTAAATGTAAATGATTACAACCTTCAATTAAAAAATTAACAGGGTGGATTTTAAATCATGGTGAATCTATATGTTGTCTATAAAAAATTATTGAGACATAAAGAAGTTAAAAATACAAAAACAGAAAAAGATTTTATACAAAAAAGTAACCAAACTATGACAGAATATATTATTATTATAAAGTAGATTTTAAATAAAAAGTTTATAAGCCATATACATTGATAAAATGTTCAACTGATGAAGAAATAAAACACTAAGGCCCCTGCAAAATGGCAGAGCAGTGAGGGTCAACAACTCAGCTTCTCCAGGACAAAGTGTATAGAGTCTGAAATAAAAAATACCTTGGAGAGGAATCAATGTGAGTGGAGGTTTCCTGGGAATCGTGAGGGAACTGATAGAGGAGAAAAATATAGCACTGAGTGATATAGAAGAAACAGATTGCACCATGGAGAAGAGACTGCACAGTGCCACCAACATTGGCTGGCAAGCCACCAGGTGGGAAGCAAAATGAAACAAACAGCATTTGTGTTCATCAGGAATGGAAGAACTGCCTTGGGGCCAAAACAATCATCTACAGTTGGAACAGCAAGGAAAATGCAGGGCATTGCCTTCCACAGTCAGCAGTTGGTGATTGACTATGGTAGAAGCGCCTGCAGCCACAGTAGTGGAGCAAGACCTGGCAGGGACACCAGTGTAGAAAAACTGAGTGTTTCAACCTGGGCCCATAGCAGCCCCTTGGCTGCTTCACTCTACCAAGTTCCCAGTGTAGATGAGGGAAGGGCAGTCACAGGAGGCAGCTGGCAGTTGGAGAACAGAGTGGCGGTAATACTGGTAAGAGACGGGGGCTTGTGAACACAAGCCCAGCTCCTACATTCAGGAGCCAGGTTCAGTCTGAGTTACGCAGGATTGGAAGTTCACACTGGTGCCCTGTTCTCTCTGTAAATAGGTGAACATTCTGGGGGCAGGTGACCACCTTAGACTTCTAGCATGAACAGAGGAGACACATTGACTTGAGCTCTGCTTCTTAACCCTGGGCTGGGGGAAAGAACCATGTGTTCAAACCAATAGAAGACTTTATTTTGTTCTTCAATTGTGTTATATTTTTCACTTTTATCTTATGCTTTAATTTTTTTTAAAAAACTTTGTTTTAATCCTTCTGTACATTTTCCCCACATTTTTATTACCTTATTTTACTCTGTTTTTCTTTTATGAGCTTGTATGTATATGTGTGATTCTCTTACTCTTGCCCTTTTTCCTCAATATAGTCTGCAGTGGGGTAAGGGAGTTCCCCTTTGTCCCTTTATATCCCTCCTACTTTTATTTATAGTTTTTTTCCTGACTTTTTCCCCGTGTCTTCATTCTCAATTTTCCTTTTTTTCTTCACCGCCTTTTCAATTGTCTCTCTTAACTTTTTCTCTAGTATTTCTTTTTTTTCAGCTTTAATTGAGTTTATTGGTACATTTTAGGGATACAGTACAGTTACATCAAACATAAAATCTTTTCCCATCCCCATTTTCACTACCAATTTACCCTGTTATCCCCTTCTAAATATATAACACAGCCTTGACATAATTAGGATCCTTTAGTGCATTTTAAGTGTGAGTCAAGATTTGGATTATTATGATGCTTACACTATACCCACTGAATATTTCTGTAGGCTAAAGGGAGACCCCAAATTGGACCCCGTGTTATGTTATTTCACAACCAGCTATGATAGAGGACTCTGTAATGGCTTAGCCTGTTACTCCTGCAGCTGACATGGTTGCATAGGAATACTCTTGATTCAGCAGACAATTTTGTGCCAGTGAATGTCTGCTGGAGCCACTCTGGTATCCATGGTGTGAAACAGCAAGAATTCATAATCCAAGAACTCTGATTGGATCAGACTCTGCAAGAATGCCTGCCACCTGGCAGAATGAAATTCTGAGTCTGAATTAGTTTCTGTATTGATGTGGGGATTAGAGAAATTACTGAGGTGTGGAAATTCAGACTCTCTGACAATGAAGATACTTGGGAATCACATATACAGCATCTCATTAGACTATATAATCTGTATTCCTATTGGACATCTTATAGTTTTAACTTTTTTTCTGTTTCTTGATTTTTCATTAAAATTGGATTATGTTATATTATTTTACTTTTCCTGAGTTTATTCGATTGTTACTTTTGTGTATTTGTTCTTTCACTGGCTCTAATTTCATAGGTGTCTAGGTTCTCTCCCTTGTCTCAGATCCCTATCTCGTTTTTAAACCTCATATTCTCAAGAAAATATCCACATATTTCTTAATTCTTTTTCCAAATGTGTAATCTCTTCCTCACAAGTTTTTTAATTCCTGATATTTAGATCCATCACAGTCATGTCTATCTTCTATAGTAAAATGCCTTCATCACTTGATCCTCCCAATTCTAAGTCTTTGGCTTTTCCATATCTTATCTAGCTTATTACTTTCCCAATCAGGAAGTTCTGAAAACCACATAGCTTTACTTAATGGCAAAGTAATCCAACTTTCCCCTACACCTTGCCCTTGCCCTCACAAAATATGCTCAAAAGCTTCAATGCTAAACCTTCAACTGAATTAATATTGTTGCAATAAAATCATACCCCATGTTGACCTTTTCTTTTTATCTACCACTATTCCCCTTTTGAAACCCCCCTTAGTTTCTAAGACTTTTCATCCTACTAAATTTCATTCTCCTCTCAATACCTCACCTACATAATTACAGAACAATCAAAAGTAATAAGTTCTCACACCGTGCACAGATAAAAATACTAAGGGAGAAAGTATAACTGCAAGTACAATCGTATAGAAGTGTTGTAAGTTTGAATTTGTGGGTGCTCTCATAAACAGAAGTAACTATTTCAGCAAAACATAGGGATAGAGATGAAATCACATAGCAAATAACAGAAGGAATAAATACTAACACTAGACATACAAAGCTCAAAATTATTGGTGGTAAGGCAATATCCTACTAAAATCTTATAAGTCACAAGATTTTCTCATTTCTCTTGGCTCAAAAGTTTAGTCACCTCACAAAACAAAGAAGAAGAGTTACACACACACACGCACACACACACACACACACACACACACACAAAGATACACATAAGTAATGGGGAAGCAAGAAAATAAAAAGACTCAGAACCCTGCCCCCAACTTTCCCAAGGCAGAGCAAGAGATCACAATGGGAGAGGAAACCAAATACCAAGGCTCAGAAATCAATGAAAAGTATATAGAATGGATGAAGAAAATAGATGTGTTCAAAGAGGAAATGGACCAAAGGTTCACAAAAATTTCACCAAATATGTTCATGTGAATTTTGGGAAATAGGTAAAAAGCTGGATGTGCTAACCAAAACAATTCAAAATTTGAATGACAGATCCAACAAGTACATGGACTCCTTGCAAAGATGTCAGACAGAATTACCTGAAATCAAAAGCTGTATAGAATTTATGTAGTGCAAAAATAATCAATATGAAGACAGTGTCTAATACTGAGGGCAAAACAGTGAATTATGATAAAAAGCTTAAAGCGAAAAAAGTAAAGAGAACAAGAGAGGACTATACAGCAGCTACTAGAAGATATGGAGAGCAATCTAAGGTTAGTCAGAGTTAGAGGAAAAAAAAGAAGATAGAACATGTGGATTTGCTAACATGCTTACAAAAATCATGGTAGAAAATTTCCCAAATATAAGAAAAGAGTTTCAAACAAAAGCAACAACCCTTGTAGAATACCCAGCAATTAAGATTAAAGTAGAAGCTCACCAAGGCATATGCTTATTAAAGTACCAAATATCCAGCAAAAAATTAAATCAGCCAAAGTAAAGCAAAAAAGTCACACACAAAGGTAAACCATTAGAATCACAGCAAACTTCTCAACCCAAAACCAAAAGCCTATAAGCACTAGGAGTGAAGTATTTGAAGATTGAAATACAAATAACTTTCAACCCAGGTTAATTTATCCTGCAAAGTTAGCCTTAAAAATAGATTGAGAATAAGATGTTTTTATGAAAAAGACCAGCTCAGAAGATGTGTGTGTGTGTGTGTGTGTGTGTGTGTGTGTGTGTGAAAACATTTCTAGAGAAAATGATTAGAATATTCCCAACAGAAAAAAAGAGTTGGACACAGATAAAACACAGAGGGAAATAGTGAGGTTAGTGGATTAAGAGCAACAACAACAAAAAAAATGTCAGGGCAAGAAAAATAAAAATACATCAACATATAAAGAAGACAATGATATTAAATAACCAACATCTCTCAGTAATATCTCTCAACGTTAATGGCCTCATCTCCAATTTTAAAAATCCAGAACAGAAGATTGGATCAAAAAACAGAATCTACAAATCTGCTGCATTCAAGAAATTCATTTAGTCCAAAAAATGTTCATAGACTTAGAATTAAAGGACGTAAAACAACATTTCATACAGCAGGACACCCAAAATAGGCAGAGGTAGCAATTCTAATATTAGACATATTAATCTTCAAATAAAAAAGTAATTAGAAGAGACAAAGAAAGTCACTATATAACAGTTACAGAGACAACCCAACAAGGATAACATTGATAAGCATACACATATCAAATACTGGAGAACCTATCTTAATAAAACAAAAATTGCTGTAATTAAAATATCAAATAAACACTAATACAATCATATTAGAGGATTTCTTACATCACTTTCACAAAAAGATAGATCAACTAAACTAAAATTCAATAAAGAAATTTTGGAGTTGAACCACACCCTTTGACATGTGGAATTAATGGATTTATGCAGAGTATTTCACCCCTCTCTAACACAGTATACATTCTTTTCAGCAATACATGATACATCTTCCAAAATAGATCATATACTGGACCACACAGACTGCTTAAGTAAACACACACAAAAAAATAGAAGTAACTCCCTGCGTACTGCCAGACCACACACTCAAAGAAAAAAAAAAGAAAAAAGAAAAGAAACTAAAAATCAAGGACAGAAGAAATTTCCAAAAAGTGAATAGCACCTAGAAAATTAACAAAGTATACTTAAACAATAAGTGGATCACAGAAGAAATGATTTAAAAAATTAAAAATTTCTAGAAGGTAGTGGCAATGATGATACAACTCACTCAACTGTCTGTGACACTGCATATGCAATTCTAAGAGGAATATTCATCACTATCAATCCTCACATTAGAAAAATAGAGCAAGATCAAATAAATAACCTTATGAAAAATTTTAAGACACTTGAGAAACTGCAAGAAATCAGTAGGGGAAAGGGAGTAAGGGCAAAGAAAAAATATGAGAAAATGAAAAAATGGAAATAAAGTGTTTATAAATGGGAAGGGAGGAGGGTGTGAAGGGAGGGCACAAACAAGGGGAAAAATGAGAACCAAGACCTGTCATATAAAGGTACAAGATCCCAATAATGAATGTAACTGTACTGTATACCTAAAATGTACCAATAAACTCAATAAAAAGAAAAAAAAAGAAATCAGACTCTTACCAAAATCAAGGGGGTAAATTAGAAAGATGGGAATAGAAGTCAATGAAAAATTTAAAAATCCTGTAAAAAAAATCAATGAAATGAAAAGCTGGTTCTTTGAAAGAATAAATAAAATGGACAAGTCCTTACCAAGACTCACATATTTAGCTATTTGATCTTCCAAAAAGGGGCCAAAAAAATATGTTAAAGGAAAGGCAGCCTATTCAAGTGGCGCTGGGAAAACTGGTCATCTATATGCAGAAGATTGAAATCAGACCCTTATGTGCCACCATATACTAAATTAAAATCAAAATGGATCAAAGATTTGAGCATGAAACAGAAATATTAATCCTATGGGAAGATAAAATAGAACACTTACAGACATAGGTGTAGGAAAGGATTTTTTAAACACAAACTCAATTGCACAAGAAATACCAGCAAGTATCAAACACAAGAGTGTATCAGACTAAAAAGACTCTACAGAAAAAGAATCAGTCAGTAGAGTGAAGAGACAGCCAACAGAACGGAAAAGATATTTTTGCCAGCTACTCTGCAGACAATGTACTAATATTTAGAATACACAAAAGACTTAAAATGTTAAACTACATAAAATTAAAGACTCAATCAACAAATGGGTAAGAGAAATGAGCCAACACCTCACAGAGGGAGAAATACAAAGGGTCAGCAAATGTATGAAAAAGGTCTCAAGCACTGTAACCATTAGAGAAATGAAAATTAAAACAACACTAAGATCCCATCTTATTCCAGAAAGAATAGTAATCATTAAGTAATCAAACAATAGCAAGTGCTGGTGAGGCTATAGTGAAAAAGAAACCCTACTTGATTGACGATGACAATGTAAACTAGTATAACCATTATGAAAATCATTATGGAAGTTTCCCAAAGAATTGAAATTTGAAATTCCATGTGACCCAGTGATTCCCTCTGCTAGGCATTCTCCCTAAGGTGTTTAAGACATCATACTACAGTGGTATGTGCATATCAATGTTTATAGCAGCAAAATTCATGAGAGCTTCATCCTGGAAACACCCTGTATACCCATCAACAGATAATGGGATAAAGAAAATGTGGTACCCTTCTATAATGTAATACTACTCTGCTATAAAGAATGACAAATTTGAGACATTTGACAGACTCTTACCAAAATCAAGGGGGTAAATTAGAAAGATGGGAATAGAAGTCAATGAAAAATTTAAAAATCCTGTAAAAAAAATCAATGAAATGAAAAGCTGGTTCTTTGAAAGAATAAATAAAATGGACAAGTCCTTACCAAGACTCACATATTTAGCTATTTGATCTTCCAAAAAGGGGCCAAAAAAATATGTTAAAGGAAAGGCAGCCTATTCAAGTGGCGCTGGGAAAACTGGTCATCTATATGCAGAAGATTGAAATCAGACCCTTATGTGCCACCATATACTAAATTAAAATCAAAATGGATCAAAGATTTGAGCATGAAACAGAAATATTAATCCTATGGGAAGATAAAATAGAACACTTACAGACATAGGTGTAGGAAAGGATTTTTTAAACACAAACTCAATTGCACAAGAAATACCAGCAAGTATCAAACACAAGAGTGTATCAGACTAAAAAGACTCTACAGAAAAAGAATCAGTCAGTAGAGTGAAGAGACAGCCAACAGAACGGAAAAGATATTTTTGCCAGCTACTCTGCAGACAATGTACTAATATTTAGAATACACAAAAGACTTAAAATGTTAAACTACATAAAATTAAAGACTCAATCAACAAATGGGTAAGAGAAATGAGCCAACACCTCACAGAGGGAGAAATACAAAGGGTCAGCAAATGTATGAAAAAGGTCTCAAGCACTGTAACCATTAGAGAAATGAAAATTAAAACAACACTAAGATCCCATCTTATTCCAGAAAGAATAGTAATCATTAAGTAATCAAACAATAGCAAGTGCTGGTGAGGCTATAGTGAAAAAGAAACCCTACTTGATTGACGATGACAATGTAAACTAGTATAACCATTATGAAAATCATTATGGAAGTTTCCCAAAGAATTGAAATTTGAAATTCCATGTGACCCAGTGATTCCCTCTGCTAGGCATTCTCCCTAAGGTGTTTAAGACATCATACTACAGTGGTATGTGCATATCAATGTTTATAGCAGCAAAATTCATGAGAGCTTCATCCTGGAAACACCCTGTATACCCATCAACAGATAATGGGATAAAGAAAATGTGGTACCCTTCTATAATGTAATACTACTCTGCTATAAAGAATGACAAATTTGAGACATTTGTATGAAAATGGATGCACCTGGAAAATATAATGTTGAGTGAAATAAAGAGACCACATAAGCTCAAATACAGTGTGACAAATTTCATTTGACTGAGGTATAGTACAAGCAAAGAGAATAATAAATGATAAACATAAAGGGACAAGGAGACAAAACTATTATAATCAGGAAGCAGTGCAAAGGAAAAACCCCAAGGAGGGAGAAGGAAGAGAAGGGGAAATCAGTAGAATAAATATATGCCATGGACAAAACTTAACAACCTCAATTAATGTGAACATTAAATGCTATAACATGAACTAAGATGATTAATAATGTCAACAAAAATACAAAATGGGATAGGGAATTGGAGGAGGAGGGAGGGAGGGGGATGGAAGGGGCTAAGAATAAAAAATAAACATGCCATGGGATATTAATCACTTTTCTCTCATTTCTGAGCCAAAATACTTGACATCCAAATTTGAAGGGGAAGAGATTTATTTGGTTTATAATTCATAGAGGTTTCGGTCCATAATTGGCTGTCTCTAAGGCAAGGATGTCAAACAGGCACCACAGAGGATAAAAAACATGGCACAGAAGCAGGTAGCAAAGGTGACATGAGACCTTAACAGTGTCTTTCTGCCCCTTGCATCTTATTCAGACTACAGAGTCTAGGGCAGTGCCAAACCAATCACTCACATGGAATGGGTGAATAATCAATCACATGCACATAATACTAGCATCACATGTTTCAGATTTAGCTGCCCGCATGACTGTATGAGGCTTTTGGAGGACATCTAGACATAAGCCACAAAATTCTGCCCCTGGTTTCCCAAAGGCTCATGCACATCCCTGTATACAAAAGGTATTCAGGCCCTCTTTAAGAGTTGCAAAAGTCCCAATAGTTTCACCATTGCTGAAAAGTCCAAGTCTGAAGTCTCCCCTGAAATTTAAGGCAAACTCTTAGCTTCAAGCCCCTGTACAAGTGACAAGAAAGTTTAATATTTTTAACATACAATGGCACTGAGAGAGGAGACCACTCCTCCTTACGTAATTGAGCGACTCTGAGTTAATTGTATTATTAGGCAACTATGGGTAAACTAGGTAACTCTGCTCTTTGTAGAATGTACCTCAGTAGCCATGACAACGTCTGTAATCTGTCACCAAAGGAGCACTCTGAACTCAGAAATTCCTACAGAACTCTTCGCTCTCCCCCTCTCCATTTCTCTGCTTTGAGTAAATCCTGCTTGCTATATTCCCAGGGAAACTCCAATATAATTAAGCTTCATAGATCTAAAAGGAGGTAGAGAAGGAAATACAAACTTCTATTTGGGGCTCTTGAGACTGACAGGAGTCACTGTCTAAGCCACTGGCATCATGAAAAGCCACTTTTTGCTCTTATCTTCGTGTTAAAGAGTTATCTGTCTGTAGACCTCATTGTTTCCTACTTCATTTGATGCATGGGCCAGGAATCCCTGGAGCCCAGCAGACATCTGATAGCTGATTGCCTTCCTCATAGGCAGAGCAGGGTTTCTGGATGGAGGATGATGAGCCCCTGTTGTGTGCATGCCAAAAGAATAATTCCTATTGTGTGGGAGCCTCCTCATACCACTGGCCATGACACCCCAGCTGGCTGCTTGAGGCAGGTTCTCAGGAAGAGGACCCAATGGCATTTGTCAGATGTCTGAATCATGGTAAGTTTTAGGGGCCTCTATTTGAAGAGGAGATTCCAGGAAGAATCTCCAAGAATTTGATCATGCTCTGTGTTCCTGTACCAGCTGCTAGGGTGTATTGAAACCAGAGCACTTTATGTTGCCTGAAGTAATGTTTGGCCACCATTGTTTGTGGGTAGTAGTACTTGTTTCGTTAAATCTGAATTCTTGTGTGTGAATAAAGTGGACATCACATTCCTGACTCTGGTCAGAGGGCACAAAGCTGAAGTGAGTGTGGAGTTCTGAACTGTGGGTCCAGGGCACATATTATGACTTAGGGCAGCGCTGTAGTGATAGCCAGGGTCACTAGCCTGCCAATGCTAATATGGGCCTGAAATATCTCCTCAAGGAGACTGGCCAGTGATGGATGAAGTGATTGATTTCTTGGTTGTTGTTCATTTCTGTGGGAGGAAAACCTATGAGGGAAACCATAGTAAAAACACTCTTCTGGTGAGCATGATTTAAAAAAATCCACACACTTTACAGAGGGATTTACTAGAAATTATGCTCCAAAACTTATTCCAGGGGAACTGAAAACCCTTTATGAGATAGAATGACTATCTTTTCAGGTAGGGTGGCCTCTACAATGCTCTTTAAAAAAAACAAACAAAAGGAAAAACAAACCTCAAGTCAAGAAAGTCTGACAGGTTATCATGTTATGAAAGAAAGCTCCAGCAACCCACACCAGTTTCTTTATGTGGACTCAGGGTTTCAACTACTTCTTTGTCCACCTCCTTGGCTTAGTTTCCCAAGTTCTGGTCACCACAGTGGCCCATCCAAACAGGCTAAGAACAACCAAAATTATATCCATTTTTCAGGGTGGGTGTGATCTTGATGATTTATGCTTAGATGTATTGAGGTTCCTGCTCCCAGGCCAACCTCCCCCTTAATGGATACAAATTAACGTATCCTTTTCATATTATTTCCCCCTTTTTTTTCTTTCTTTATCCTCTGTTTAATTGCTTGCCTTGCCTGATGGATTAAATCTTTTGGAATTCATAGAGATGTATTCTGCGTTATCTCTTTCTAGAATTTCCTTCAGGTCTTGTTGGAGTTCGGGTGTAGCTGTCATGAATTTCTTCATGTGTTTCTGTCATTTCTCCAGCAAATTTGAATAATCTCTTTGTGGGTTACATCAATCTGGATTGGAGGTTATTGTTTACACAGCTTGAAATACTTCACTCCAAGCTCTCCTTGATATCCATTTGAAGTTTAATGAATTTCATTTATTTCTTATGTTAGGCAGCCATGGTTTCATCATTTTCCAAATTTACTCTATTTTTATCTTTATATTCTCTAGGTTCACCAAAGATATCCTTCATTATGATCATCATCTCCTTAGTTATCTGAGAAGTTATTTCTAATTTGACTTTTACTGTAGTCTTCATTCATCTGCTCTTACTAGTTCAGAGAGTGCAGGTTAATGGCTTTCAAATTGTTTCACTATGTTGTGCACCACCAGCTTTGCCACTGGAAGCTGGAATTCTGAGTTTGCATTTTCCTTCTATATATTCTCATTTTCTTTTGTTGTTGTTGTTGTTGTTTTGTTTTGTTTCCATTCTTCACTGATGCTTGTAAATTGCTTATGGTAGGCAGCTTTATTGCTAGTATTCATACACCTTAGGAAATGGCTACTTCTGAGAGACGTCTTCCAGGTGTAGCTGGCTTTGGCTTTTGGGTCTGTTACAAAATAGTACCTCTTCAATATTTGGAGAATGAGAAATTGCTGCCTGTTTGGCCTGGTCCCTAGTTCTTTGCCACTTTTCTATAGTATTATTTATGATCCTTAGTCAATCACAGTGTTGGCATAAAAGGAAGAAAAATTGATGAGAACAAGCATGTCACCTTGGCTAAAGAAGTAAAATCAGTAATAACAGTACCCTGAAGCACAGTCTAGTAAATGAAAAACTGTGTTAACTATTAATTTGTCACCTTGAACCATATGAACAAAATTTTAGGTTTATAAAACTATAAAATATATTTATAATGTGCAATAAATATCCCCTCAATATCATGATATTACCTTCAGGGAAGGGAATTTAAAAGGGGTTGGGGAAAATAGTTAAATAAAAGAAGAAGAAAAAATTATAAGCAAAGAAAAGACAAAGTAAAACTATCCAGTCTTTGGGAAACTAATGAAAAAGACAGGAGGCAACAAAAGAAGGAAAAAATAGAAACAAGAAAAACAACAAAGCTAGAAACAATGTTCACACACATAAAAACAAAACAAATGATAAATAAAAAGAAAAATAGAATATTACTCAGCCATAAAGAATGAGAAAATAGATTTATTCATAGGAAAATGGATACATATTGAAGATATACTCCTAAGTGAAATACATAAGGCACACATGTGTAAATACTGAATAGCTTCTCTGGTGTGAATAATCTGCAATAATACAGAAGATCCTAATAATAAGATTAATGACATTGAGAAATGGGAAGAAAGGAGCTAAAGGTATAGGGAAGGTGGGACAGGGAAGGGAAGGGTAATAAGGGAAAAGAAAAAATATGAGATAATGAAAAGATGGAAATAAAGTGTTTGTAGAAGGGGAGGAAAGGAGGGGGTGAAGGGAGGGCAGGGACAAGGGGAAAAAATGAGAACCAAGACTTGTCATGTAGAGGTACAAGATCCCAACAATGAATGTAACTGTACTGTATCCCTAAAATGTACCAATAAATTCAATTAGAGCTGAAAAAAAAGAAAATAAGAAAATTTTTAAAAAGTTCACTTCAGGGTATGTCTGTTGCCACTGGTAGACAAAAGGGCAGATGTAGCCAAGATCTACTTTAACTGATTGCAACAAGACAGCAGTAAAAATATAGTAAGATGGTGGATAGTCTCAGTAAGCCTGGCCTTTAAACTCCACAGTTCAGGCTGCTTCTAGTTTCTGTCTTAGACTTGTACCCGAGTTGTTCAGCCTGCAACTTTTTAGATGCCCCTGGTTAATTTGAATTCAGCTCCCTGACTTTGGATATTTCCCATGATGGTGTCTCCCCTTGACACACGGAAGTCCTGGATGCAGTCAATCTGTGGCTGCTCTGGTTCTCAGTTTGGTGGGCCCCTCTCCAAAATCACAATTGGCCAGTCACCATCTCGTGAGATATCATGCCTCTTCAGATTTGATCTCCCCTTCCACACCATGAATTGGGGCTCAGGGGGAAGAAAAGCTTGCTGTCACCTTCTTCTGCACTGAGATCCCTCTCTTTTCTCTCTCCATGGGTTCCAAGTCTTACTTTAGATCCTTGATGGGCCCCAGGGATCCACTTCCCTCCTTTGTCTCTTCCACGTGTTGCTAAATTCCAGCATATCAACTCCAAAATCTTGGACTGGCTATTTCTTTGTTGCTCACCACTCTCTCATATTACCAGAAGTCCACCATTTCCTTTAAAAAATATCTAATAAACAATGAATATGTATTAATTCCTTCATCATACTTGGGACAAAATATTTAACACCTAGAATTTAAGGGAGAAGGAGTTATTTTGGCCTTTGATTTCAGTGGGTTCATTCTATGGTCAGCAAGTTCCAAGGCAAAACACAAAGCATGGAGAGGAGCCTGGGAATAGAAAGCTGTGGACTTCATGACAACCAGGAAGCAAGAAAGAATGGAGAAGTTGGGAGGAGAATACATTCTTTGTTCTTGTTGTTTTTGAGATAGGATCTCACTATGTAGTTAGGACTGACGTGGAACTCACTATGTAGCCCAGGCTGGTCTCGAACTAACAGCAATCCTCCTGCCTCAGCCTCCTGAGTGCTGGGATTACAGGCGTGCACCACCCCACCCGGTGAGAATACATTTTTACAAGAAAGGCTCCCAGTAACATTCCCTTCCATCCAGATCTCACCTCTGAATGTGAAAATTTTAGGATACATTTTAAATCTAAAACATAACATTCTACCCCTGACCCCTATAAGGGTCTTGTCCTTCTCATTATGCAAAATCTCTAAGAGTCCCCACAGTCTTGACAGTTGCAGAATTGCTGAAAAATTTAAGCTCAATGTTTCCTCTGAGTCTCAAGGCAAACACTTTGCTATGAACTCCTGTAAAAATCAAATATAAACACTTTCACAATAGATGGGAAAAAAGTATACATTTCAAGTTCAAGGGGTAGGAGTAGGAGGATTGAAAAGTAGGGTATACATTAACTACTGTAGCAGTACATCTAGTACAAATTGTGGTGCAATGTATGTTCCAAAGGGCTTTGGAAGACGTGCTCCTGTAGCATTGCTAGTTGTAGCCCACATGGCCAATCCCTTGTATTACCTTTACATATTATCCATGGCTTTCCTCAGAAAATGATCCGCAATTCTGCTATCTCCAGATTTCTGTACCTTTGATTACTTTACTCTCTTAGTTTCATGCATATCCATCTCAGGGTCTACTCTCAGGGGAGATGACCCCATCACATATTTTTGCCTGGCCTTCCAATCCTTGCTCTGAAATGTGCTACCTCATAGGTTGTATTCTGCATGCTTAAAATATCAGAATCAACTAGCATGAGCAGTAGCTAGGCCCATTTGGACCATGTTTGAAGTAGCCTCTGAGTTTCTAGGTGGCTGAAATTGGAAATACACTTCACAAGGCTCTTCTGCTTGACCAGGAAGCTCAAGAACTCTCTTCATAAGTGAAATATTTATAGTTTTTCACCCTTGAGCCTGTGAAGGGTGTGGGCTTAGTGATCTCTGAGATGCCTAAAAGCACCTTTCTTTTTTTCCTCTACAAAGAGCTTGGCTTCTTTTTAATTATAATATTTTTAGCAACAATGTTCTCCATGGCCCCAACTTTGCAGGTCATTTTTTTTCTGTGAAACTGTAAACTTTTCATATCATTTAGTTCTACCATTTGTTTCTGATTCTTACTGCAGAACTGGCTACAAGGAACCAACAATAACCCTGCAACAGCCTGAACTGTGGGCTGCCTTGATTTTTCCCTCAACAGGTAAATTGGTCTACCTCTTTTAATCTTAATATCACACAATGTTTCCAGACATAGGCAAAATACAAATAAAATTTCTGCCACAGAGTAACACATATGGACACAGGTTAAAATGCAACTGCTAGCCTCCTCAACTTGGCTTTTGCTGTCCACGTTCCTATAAGCATTCTTGTCTTCTGAGTCACCTACCAATCTTCACTTACTGCATTCTAAATCTCCTCTAGGCTGCTTTTTCAAACATTTTGAAACTCCTCCAAGAAAAAAAAGTTTGTAAAGATTATAATCTACACATTTTGTTATAATCTGAGCAATGATCCCACCCTTGGAAACAAGTTTCTCTATTAGTTACTTTCTCCTTGCTGGGAAAAAATACCTGACATTTACAATTTAAAGCAGGAGAAGTTTATTTGTGTTCATGGTTTTAGTAGTTTCAGTCAATTATTGGCTCTCTCCAAGAACTGTGAGGAAGAAAGGATCATTTCATGATAATTAGGAAGTAGAGAGTGAAGGGAGGTATTGGAGATCATAATAAACACCTGAAAGTTAACCTCCCAGTTACCAGTCCTTTTCAACTAAGCCTCATGAATGAATATGAGATAGTTGGGGGCCATTTAAGATTTAAAACCTACCAGATTAGAAAATAACATCCTCTACCTGACAATGGGTATACATATTATAATATCTTGGTTAACATCACATTCTATAGTAAAAGACAGTTTACAAATGATTTTTTTAGCAAATAATGAAGTTTTTGATCCAGATAATACAGAAATAATACTGGGACAAATATTGAAGACACACACACTACTGCACAAGCAAATCTTTATGACAGGGGATGTTTCAGACAAATTGGGGCTTTGAATGAAAGGAGTCAGAGAGAGAGAGAGAGAGAGAGAGAGCAACTTGCTGCTTACAGAAAAAAAGAGAGCAGCAGGATTTTATCTGAATTTCAGTAGTTGGGTTAAGGTATAGTAATTTTCATTGTCCAGTGAGAAAGATTAAAAATATATTTCATTTTGTAATGAGGGTTCATGGTCAACTCATCTTAAAAAGCTTTTTAATTTTCCTGTATCTAGTTCCATCACCTTGTACAAAGCATCTATCCAAGTAGGTTTAAAAGTGGTTCAATATTGCTCAGAAACTGTAGTTACTCTTACAGTTTGTATCATCAGTTTTCATTAATACCTTGGCCTTATGACAGGATTGAAGAACTTTTGTGCTGCTGAAAATGCATAAGAGCAAGATAGAAGAAGTGCATACCAGTTCCAATAGTAATCAGCCAAATTAAATTTATATCACTGTCTTGAATAAAAAAGAAATTAAATGATCAACTTGCCTACATGCAGAGATAAGTAATCTGCCCGAAGGATATAGACATCAAAGGGGACCAGTATAATATAATGACAGAGACATAAGCCTGTTGTTCCATTTTAGTCAACCACCAGATACATAAAGAACCAAGAGCAGAGTGAGTTTTCTTATCAAAAGTAACCTTCCGTTTCCTAGAAAATAACCTAGAAAACTGGCATATTAACCCACACATCAGAGATGCTATTTACAGCAAAGACAGTGGGAAGCTAATATTGCACTGCCTAACTTTATGACTATGAAAATTAAGAATATTAAGGTGACAGAAGCAAGTAACCCTAAAACGTTTCTTTATTTTTTCATTTTATGTAAATATTCTATTTCTGTTGTTTTGTCAGATCTTATATTGGGTCTGTTGAAACATGCTACAAACGACAATAGCTCACTGCACCCCAGAGTTTATTTTGTTGTTCTAGCCTTCTGTCCCACTGTGATAGTCCCTATGTCTCTCAAGATCAGGAAAAATAAAATGATGTTTATTTTTCCATTTCTATTCAATTTAATATGAAACTTTTAGCCAAAACATTTAGTCAATAATAAAAGGCATCCACATTAAAAGGAAATAAAACTATCTGTTTATGCAGATGGCATGATTTTAGATTTTAAAAATGCAAATGAATTCACCAACACGCATACACACACACACACACACACACACACACAAAGCAAAAACAGAAGGAAAAATATAGAAGGAAAGAAAGAAAGAGGAAGGAAGAAATAAGAATATGAGAAAGAAAAGAAAGCCTAATGAAAGTAATATAAATCATAAAAATCAGCAAAGCTATAGGGTAGCAAACTAACATGCAAATAATTGCATTTCCATACATTAACAATGAACTAGGTTAAAAAAAGGAATTAAGAAAGCAATTTAATTTAACATAGCACAAAAAAGATTGAAATAAAAATCAAGAAATCTTAAGATTATACACAATTTTCACCAAATGTTCATACATGGACACTTTTTGAAATAGGAATCTTTGCAAATCTCAATAAAATCTGAGGTATAAGATTTTCAAAATTACCAAGCTGACTTTACCTACATTATAAATTTCTTGTATGTTAGTAAAGTTTTATTTGTACATACTTGGCTTTCCTAATTGAATTGTGTATTGCTTAAAGAAAAAAAGACCCTATATATACATTTTATATTTCTTATTATAAATATTGATGTTCTTGACAAGACTGTTATCAACAGGTATTTTCAACAACACAGTTCACAATAGCAAACTAGTTCTCTGGAAAATATCAGCAGATCATTTATATCATTAGCATTGTTGACCAGATTGTCTCACCTGAGGGCACAGAGGAAACAATAGCAACTATAACAAAACTGGCTGCTGGAATGTCAGAGACCACAACATAAATTAAAACATAAAAGAAAAATAAAACATGAATTCTTAAGTGACAAACATGAATCATTTTTGTTGTTTAAGTATTTGCTGTATATTAGATGATACTTCGTGCCATTGGAATTTTTGAATTTTTTTAATTCACATGATAATTTTGTAAATACATGGTGTACAACGTGATAATTCAATTCCAGTATGCATTATTAGAGATATTTTTCCATAGAAAATAACTTCTTCAAAAATATTGAAAGTGAAAGACAAAGTAACAATGATTCTGTCTTTTGTTTCACAATAAACTTGGTCAGCATTTGACATAGTTTAGTAAATATTATTTAGAAAATGAGAAGAAAAGGGCTAAAGGTGTAGGGAAAGTGGGAAGGATTGGGGAAAGGTAATAAGGGGAAAAAAGAAAGAAAAAATATGAGAAAATGAAAAAAATGGAAACAAGGTGTTTGTAAATGGGGAAGGGAGGAGGGGGTGAAGGGAAGGCAGGGACAAGGGGAAAAAATGAGAACCAAGATCTGTCATTTAAAGGGTCAAGATCCCAATGATAAATGCAACTGTACTGTATACCTAAAATGTACCAATAAACTCAATGAGAAAAAAAATGGTTTGTGCCAAACTCCAGCATCTCTATGATTGAAATGTATCATTCCTTCTAAATAAAGAGTATCTTTTTTAATCAAATTCACATATTGTTTCTTATTAAAAGTTTAGTTTATCCTTAAACTTATGAAAACAGCAGAAGGTGAGAGTAAGCAATGCTCACTTATTACAGAATCTTATCATATTAAAAGAAACCTCAAATATTATAAATTTGTACTGTCTCTTCAAAGATATTGTTTTACACTTAAATTTTTATTCATGAAATTCACAAGCACTAAGAACAAAAAATTATTTCTTCAATAGAAAAAGCTGTCTGTATTCATTCTTAATTATATTCAGGGAATGAAATCAGGATTATGAGTTCTGTTTTTAATTAGAGAAGTGATATCTATTTCTTTTTTAAATAAGACACTCTTTGTGGATCACTTTTGTTACTGGTTAACAAGACATAATATAGATAAAGTAAAAACCCAAAGTCAGATTTTGATTTCATATCTTCTACATTCTGTGCTGTATGAAGAAGCACATGGATTTTATCTCTTGTGAGCCTTTATGCTCAAATGAAAGATACTAAAACTTACAGTGTTATTGTAAAGAGTAAATGAAATCACATATGTGAAAATCACTTTATGAATGGTTAAATGATAAAGTCTGTCATCAATGCTATTATTGTTGTCATAAGTTTCTGCTTTGTGGGATCTTAAAAGGATTTAATAAATGGGATGAAGCATTACTTCAATAATCAAAGCCCCTAGAGCTTAACAATAATAGCTATGCTAATAGCTAGCATTTGACACAATCCATCATGATGTGTCCCCTTTTGCCAATCTGACCTCATCGCTTTCTTGTTCCCCCTAACTCACAATTTTTCATGTCATATTGGTGTTTCTGCTCGTGCTAGAGAAAACTGGAATCATCCTTCCCTCATTAGAACTATTACACTTCTTATTCTTTCTACCTGTCATTTTCTTTCCCACTGATCTTTTCATGGCTGTCATCCTGTGTATTGTTCCGATCTCTCACTAAGTGTCACATTCTTACAGAATCCTTCCCAAACATCCGTAAGTAAAGAAAGAGAGAGAGAGAGAGAGAGAGAGAGAGAGAGAGAGAGAGAGAGAGAGAGAAATCATGCATTCTGCCCACACAGTGTTCCTCTAGTTTTTTTTTTCTGTTATAATTTCTGCACGGCATTTTCAAATGATAGTGTATGTTTGCTTATGTGTTGTCTTCTGTCTTCCTAATTAGAATGAGATCTGTGAGGGCAGACTGCTTAACATCTTGGTTCATCTTCAAGTCAAGCATAAAGAATGCTGACAGACATATGATAAATGCTCCACAGTTTTTTTATTTTGTTCAAAGAGTTAATTATATTTATTGAACTTTATATGCCAGATCTTAGTTTACATGAAGTTTTGCATTTTAATGTCTACAATGGCATAGGTATCATCATCCCTATTTTGTAGAAGAAAACATTGAAGGTTAGCAAGATTAAACAAATGGCTCAAATTCACAAAAAAATTAAGTAGGATACTGAGGATTTGAACCCATGTAGCCAGACCTACTGGCCTTATTCTTAGTATTCTGATCAACTTAGTGTTTATTTTTTCATTTACTATATATTGTGAAGTATATTAAAGCTATATGAACACAATTTTATTTGATTCTCATGATCCGCATAGGATACAGAATAGGCAGATTAAATACTTTGTTTCAGTTACACAAGCACTGATGGGTTATCCCTTATGAAATATCTAAATAAAAAGGAGAAAATTGTTCCTTTCCTTAAAAAAAATTATCAAAGAGAAATAAGTGCATACTGAGTCATTTAAACTATCTAGCCTAGTGATATCCTTTCTATTACTATTAAAATTTGAACTGTATTCTTGCAAATATTTACTGCAATTTGTGAGGGGAACAAGAGTGATCTGCTTGTTCACATCAAATAGATAGTTAATTGTAGCATTGAATCTAGAAATCAGGTTTTCTGACTCCCACTTATTTACTAATCCAATTTTATTTTGTCCTTAGTAACACCTTGTATAATAAACTAAGCAAATTTGGAACAAAAATGCTATGAGCTTTATTCTTTTTAACATTTCCTCTGTACTTTAGCATAAATTTCCATTATCTCTAGTTCAAATATTGTTTTGATTCATAAGTACTTCACTCTGATAGTAAGATCACTGTACTGTGAATCTACTTAAGGATAATAGTTTTGAGGGCAAAATACATGAACAGTTTTTATTATATCTTTAAGGGTTCAAAGAAAGCCTTACACTCAGAGCCTTGAATAAACATGAAGTCATTTATGTTAGTTCCTTTAATCTAAGGGTGGAAGCTCCATAAAAGATAGATTCCACTGAAACATATGATCTTTCACAAAAAAATATCACAAGAAGGTTTGCATATATATCTTTAAGCACCTGCAAATTCCATAATGTTTATATGCATCTTTTTATCTTGGCTTGTGCAGTTTTACCTTTACCAAAGGATATCCCCATAATCACTCATGACAAGCAAGCACTTTGAGCATTTCCAAAATGACATATGCCAGAAGAAAAATGAATAACCTAGTGTTTGCTTAGCTACAGCAACAAAAATGTTTTGCCCTTAGCAGTGACGACCTTGGCCAAATTACTGAGGATCAACTGAATCTAATTTACTAAGCACAAATAGAAATCTTCTCCACTCCACCAGACATCAAGCAAATATCTGCATTTCTTTATATATATTTCCTCATTAAAAACAAAAAGAAATTTTATGGGATATTTGTCATTTTTCAGTATTTGTAAAATAATTGATCTCTATAGGGATGTGCATAATTGAAATTGTTATATAAAAAGGCAGTATTAATCTACAAATATTTCTAAGTTCTGTTGTTTCTTGAACCAATGATCTGATTTTCATGCATTTAAAATGAGCTTCCACCTTTCCAACATTGGTATTATGACCTGGTTGGGAAAATATTAGTAGTGTGACTTTAGGTTTCTACAAGAGGAAAGTAGATTTTTTAATAAATATTTCTGGACACATGGAGAGAAGATAAAATATTTTTCTTACCATGCTTTATTACTATTTTCCTATTTTTTATTCTTTCACATGGTCAAAACAATGGATAATGTAAAGGCATTATTTTTTAATTGAAAATAATATAATTAATTTAGTGGAAAGACACATGTTGAAAATACAGATTCAAAATTCATTATTCAAAATACAGATTCAATATTCAATTAAATTTACTAAGGACAAAATTATCAATATACACTCAATAGCCAAGGAGATAAAACATTTTTTAAAGAAAAAATAGTAATTTTTTGTTTGTACCAGGGTTGGAATTCAGGATCTTGTGCTTGTGAGGCAGGAAGTGTGCCACTGAGCTACATCCCTGGCTAAAAAATGTAATTTAAATGTTATTCAACTGGAAAAATAAGATAGGCCTTGTTGGAGATAGTAGATGTATTTTTCAGCCAAATTTTAAAGGAGTTCAGAGACATGAACCAGGGAGACAGAGGATATTTTAGTGTAGAAATAGTTTATCTGTAACAGAGGAGTATTATTGGGGAGTGTGATGAAAGATTTTGTTGGTGATCAAGAGCTTCAAATTGATGGAGGTCACAAACAATCAGGTAGAAGAATGTATATTTGATAATAAAAGTAATATAAAACCATTTTAACTTTATAAGAAAAGAAAAAACATAATAAAGCAAATCTAAGCTACAATGTGCTAGCACACTGGTGCAAGATCATAGTGTCGGAAACTCAATTATGGGTTTGAATTTTGGCTCTTCAAATTCCTAGAAAAATTGCAAGTCATTAAACTGCGCATGAGACTTAGTTTCCTCAATTGTAAAATAAATGTGAAAATGGTGTCAATTTAATAGATTTGGTATGAGCATTAGATGATTTCATGTAAGTAAAATGATTAGAAGAGTGCTGTGCACAAAGTATTCAATAAATGTTAGCTCATATATTAACAGAGAGGAAGAGAGGGCTTTACTCAGGGCCATTTCTGAATTTAGCCATTGGTATGTTTTACTATCCTTTGGTGTAAATTTAGACTTTGACCATACTACCTCTATAATTGCCTTTGAATTTTCCATCAATCCATGTTCCTACTCTGGCTAAAATCAATTCTTCAAATGATGTAACTTCACCCACCCTACACAGATTCCACTACTACTTCATCTCTCCTGATATGATGCAAGTGCTCTGGTCACTTTTCCTTATTTTTAACATGATTATGTTTGTGATTCAATTCTCTCTCACTTCCATGTAAGTCATTCTTTCTAAAGATTTCTAGCTTGACCAATGATAGAACCCAGAATTCACAAGTGTCATCCACACAGATGTATAATTTTATTCTCATATTATAAATATATTGAAATGGTAAGATATTTTCACTATTTCCAATTATTCAAAGGGCAACAAGGGACTTCCTAGAAAAAATAAATACTGAGTGCTTACAATATGCAGTCATCGGAGTCAGAAAGCCTGAATTTGTATCTTGTGTTCTGTCCACTGGCAACATTAAGAAATATTTTTAGGCCGGGCGTGGTGGCGCACACCTGTAATCCAAGCACTCGGGAGGCTGAGGCAGGAGGATCGCTGTGAGTTCGAGACCAGCCTGAGCTACATAGTGAGTTCCAGGTCAGTCTCACTACATAGTGAGACTCTGTCTCAAAAAAAAAAAAAAAAAAAAAAAAAAAAAAAAAGAAAAGAAAGAAAGAAAGAAAAAAGAAAAAAAGAAATACTTTTAATGTTTCTGAGCTTAGGTTTCTTCAGCAACAAAATGAAAAAAAAATGAATTGTGTCAAACTCACAGAAATGCTTAGAAAATTAAACAAAGTGATTAATTTAAAAGGCTTAGGGCTGGGGATTTGGCCCAGTGGTTACAAGCGCAAGGACCTGAGTTTGATCAACAGTACCAAATAAATAAACAAACACCCTAACAAACAAATAAATGAAATAAAGGGTTTAGCATAGTGACTGATATGTAGATCTTAACAGAGGGTAATTCTTACTATAATGTGCACTATTTCATTTAATTCTAACTCAAAACCATAGGAAAACAGTTATTTCCCTGTAGGACTAGAAATATACTTAAATTAAAAGACTTGTTCAAAGTTACAAAGCTAATAAATACATTCAGATTTTAATTATGTCTGCTGCTCTTCCATTATATTTTATCCAGCTATTTCTCTGCCTTTCTTTTACCTCCTAGATATGTAGAAAAGAATTTTATTACAACTTTTTGGTCTATTAAATTAATAATACTTATTTTTTCTTCACTTGTGGCTGCACAATTATCATCTCAATAGCAAACCAACTATTTTTTACTCTATTTTTTTATTAGATGTCTTGTATATTGTCTTCTCTGTTAAACCTGAGGGAAAACTGATAAAAATATCTGGGCAAACAGCACTGCATCTGAAATGGAGCCGTATCTTCTTGTTTCCATGAGAAATCCTAAAACTGTTTATCAAAACTTCATTTGCATCTCTTTGTGAGTATTACCATACAGTGTCCCTAATTCTATGAACATATATTAAAGCAATTAGTATAAACTTCAGAAACTGGATTTAAAACCCAATATTAGATATAGCTTTCAGGAAATTCACAGCACTGCTATATCAATTACCTTCACCTAGTGTCTCTCCAAAACATATGGAGAAGAACACTTGTTTCACAGGGAGGCCCTTGAAAGGGATCACTCTGTGTTCAATAAGTTTAGGAAGCATTGCATGCTCTGATCTCCTTCTAGGAAATTCAATATTCTTTTTTAGCTAAGGTTCTTTTCATTGCAAGTAAGAAACTAATTTGAGCTAATTTGAGGTTAAAAGGGGATTCATTGGAAGGATACTATATTAATTAATAGAAATAAAACAACAATTAAACTACTGGACCTTAGTAGAAGCAGAAATTAAGGCATTCCATAAGCAAGAGTTCTCAGAACTTTCCAAATACGAGTGCTGTCCAGGATATTTGAAAGGGTGTGGCACATAGTGTGTGGCGAGTCTTCACAAAATTTAGCTATCATTATTAAACATTTTTGTAACAGAAACAAAGCATTTTGATGTATAAAATTTAGATGGGACACAGAAATCAGCATTTTTTCATTACTTACACATGAGAATGAAGTAGAGCCAGATTTATGTACCTTTTTTATGTACCAATATCAAGTGATGCAAACACTAGAAATAACCAGCTTCTGTGTCTCACAGATCAAACTTTGAAGAGCAAAACTGTATCAATTCAGCCCTTGAGATTCAAAGTTTTATTCTGTGACCAGTCAGCTATGGACAGGGAATAATACCATACTAAACTGCAGAAAACATGTTCTGAATAGTAGGAACATACTATGGTCTGAATGGTTATGTCCCCTGTAAAAGTCACATGTTGAAAACCAATTCCCAATGTAGTAGTATTAAGAGGTGGGTTAATCATGAGGTTTCATTCTACTGATTTGGTTAATACTCTTATTAAAAAGATCTGAAGGAGCTTGTTCACAGCTTCTATCACATGAGGACATATAAAAGGCACCACCTATGAAGAACAGGCCCTCATCAGATACCAAATCCGTTAGCACTTTCATCTGTGATGTACCAACTTCAAAACTATGAGCAATGCATTTTCATTATTTATAAATTAGCAAATCTAAGGTATTTTTATAACAACACCAATGGAGAGATGAAAATGTTTTGTGAAGTAAGTAGACACTCCATGAATTGTCTGCATTTAAAAACATTCTAAGAAGTGCCTTTTAAACAATTCTGCTTAAGTTTTTGAACTAAGATTTGTCCACAAAAATCTCAGGATAACATAAAGTTTAATAATGTAATTCTTAAAGATTAATCTTCATATTGCCTATTAGTTAATATTGAGTTAGAAAACTGCTAAATTGAAGCTACGATTTTCTTTTTATTTTTATAAATTTGTCTTACCTGGATTGCAGCTGATACATAATTTCTGCTTCAATCTGACACAGCAGATGGCTCAACCTCATGGCTGTGAAAAAGATTTTATTTTTCAATTCATCAACTCATGAGATGGTCTGCAAGAAAAAGATCGGATGATTCAAAATAATCAAATGAGATTAATAAATAGTGCAAATACAATTACTATATTTCACAATGTACATAATCATATAAAAGACTGAAAAACTTTCTTTTGTACTGGGAATCAAACGCAGGAGCTTGTGCTTTCCAGGCTGGCTCAGCACCACTGAGCTAAATACTCGGCCCTGAAAAAACCTTTCAACAAGGACAATTATACAACTTTCTTTAAATGAAAATTTCCCAATTTATTTATTGGGAAAACTAACTCTTATTTTTGGAGTATATCTTATTCACATGAAGCAGAAGTAGAACCTAGGAATCCCAAGATGAACCTTTGGTCCATTTCCCCTGGCTGCCTCTTAATAATTGTCTGACCTAGGATAAACAACCAATTTAGGATAGCACAACAGGATTCCTGGTACGAAATTGAACCCATTTAGCTATCATCTAAGGCATTTTTTCTAACTTGCTTTGCTTTTTCATCTAAGGAGAGTGAAGTTTATAACTCATTCTTCTGAACCAGTTAAACATTGTGTCAAAAGCTCCCTGTATGAAAGGCAAGTTCAGACTGCAAATTTGGCATCCTGAGGTTGTACAACAAAAATAATTTTTATATCACAACACTAAAATTGTTGTTGATTAATAGAAAAATTGATCAGCCACAAAATTGGATTAACCCCAAATTAAAAAATGGATGGAGTTATTCATAGGTTTTATACTTCTGTGCATCAGCCTCTCCAATGTCTACCTTTAATGAATAATGTGCCTCATAAATTTTTGCATTTCAAACAATAAATACAACATGCTACAAAAGATCTGTTGGCCTACTGAATTCACTTGCCCTTACATCTGCATTTCACATGGATGCCCTTAAGTTTCACATGTATCCAGAGCCAGAATACTGTGCTGGATATCATGGGAGTGGCTTGGATGAGTTTCATGGATGAGAAGTCCGTTGCAGCCTCTAATGGCAGAACTAAATGGGTCACCATCAAATGTTTTCCAGAGAAAGACCATGGTTTTGGAGGTCTCAAGAAATGGGGAAAAGAATTATGTCAAGGTAAAATTGAGACAGAGCTTACTGACATAGCTCTCCTATTTGCCCATGCTGTGCTAAAAGGATAACAAAGAAACAAACAAACAAAACCCAAAATGAAGCAAAGTTCGAATTGGCATTTTATGACTGTTATAGTAAGTAAAATCAGAAATCAAACACAAACAGCCCATCTCAAGCTCTCTTTCACCTGTCTGGGTCTGGCTTCATGAAATTGTCGTATATTCCCTGGCAGCTGCTCTCCCTGATCACTTCATGGGTTAACCAGCCATCTATGACTTCTGCCATCACTAATCAGTATGGTACACACATCTATAGTACTCGGGCTTCAGGCCTTTTAGAACATTATGGTTCTTGCCTGTGGTTACTGCTTACAGAAAGCTAGGGTCATTCACAGACTCTTTTGGAAACTCTTTTCCTCTCTTTGTATGACCTTCTTACAGCTTCCCAGCCTTTCTCACCCTTCCATGGTTCCTTGTTCATTTTTAATTTAATTACTAGAACTACCATCATAAAGCTGTCTCTCTCCTGGGCTCTATCTGCTTTTCCCTTCAAATTCCACATACTCTGGGGCCAAGCTTGCCTGACAATTCTATTTTGCAAACTTCAAAACTTGAGTTTGGCAGTTGCTACCTCTTAATAGTGAGGAAAGACCCAAATATTTGTCCTTGAAGAGGAAAGCTCTACACACATATGTAGATACAGATAGACATAATTGATCAACAGGAAAAAAGAGCCAAAGTCTATAAAATTTCTTAGAGTTGTAGGTTCATTTTGATAGCTATTTAAAATTTCATTAAACAGATATTTATTAAACATATTATATAAGTAATATAATCTGGAGATACAAAGATCGATATGCCATAGACCCAGCCACATGAGGTTTATTTACATAGTCTAATACTATCTGAAAATGCAAAATGTTACTTTTAAGAGGTAAAAAGTAACTGGAAGGTGGTGAGTCTTTATCCTAACAGAACTGTTCAGTTTCACAGACAAATAAATAATATGTTTCTTGATTTGATTATTAATTTAGTAATTTTCTTGTCTTAATATGTAGAATAACTTCTTTCAACTAATTATTAAATATTCACTGCAATATACTTGAAATACTATTTGTTTCACCATGCAATCATTCTTTCTTATGAGAAATTTCACCTCAAGTCTAAGTTCCTTCTGACAAATACAGAATGATTTTAAGAATTATGTCAGAACTTTGGATTAATCACCGTGGCAATTCAACTTGTATTTTTTTTATCAAAAAGAAATGCAGTATACTTATTGAATGTGAGGGTTTTTTACCTTTTGAAAAGAATGAAATGTTTTGACTGCAGTAATTATGTCTTTCATTAGTACTATTCAGTTTTGTTACTATTCCTTATTCCAATATTCAGAAACTAATTAAGCAGTCTAATTATTACCTTTCACATGCTTAGAATACATGTCAAATAGTCAATTGCTTTAAATGTCCCTTAACATATTGTATTCTATCTCTCTATTTTTATAGCACTTATCACTGACACTTAAGTAACTCATACAAGAAGACAGCCTAAACTAAATAGCAAATAAAAATGACTGAACAAGTTAAATAAATGCTAAGTGATGATGTTTAAAAACACAAGTACATTAATACATTAAAAAAAAGAATGAAGAGGCTTGGGGATGTAGCTCAGTGATACCATGCCTGCCTGGGAAACTCAAGGTCCTATGTTCAATCCCCAGTAACACCCCACACAAAATGAAGAGATCTGTGAAATAATTTGGATAAATCACTCAAGCTTTATCTAAATCACTTACTGATTGAATACTAGTATCTATAAAATTATAATTAAATTGTTCACTCCAGTTTTTTTTCCTGCTTTCCATTCTAGCTACAATACATATTTGTTTCCTAGATTATTTTCAAGGATGCAATCATATGGATGAAATTATTCCAACAGGCTTCTCTTTTACTACACAGGTTGCCCAAACTGAAATTTTCAGCTCATGTTTCCCAAGTGGTATTCAAGCACATATTTAGAATCAGTGCTTTGGGTTAGAAAAAGTAAACCATTCTACTTTTTAAAGTCTTGTTACCTCAGATCAAATTAGTATCATTAAATTCAATATTGTTCTCTCTCCCCACACACACACATGCATGAGCACGCACGTGCACACAGAGGTGGAACGAAATGGTGGATGTTTAAATTTCAAAAATCTTATTAGATTAAAATAAATATTGACCAGAGAAAAATGGGATAAGATTATTGGAAGAGAGTGGGGGTATTTTGAAAGAGATTAACAGAAATATGCCTTTTACATTTTTAAAATGTAAGCATTCACTGTATTTTATCATCCCAAATTGATCAATTTCTCTCACATAATAACATTATGGTTATCCTCATCCAATTTATTCACTGGATCTGACACCATGCAACTTCTGGTTCTTCCATGAGGTAAAAATGACCACGATAGGTCAACATTTTGACCTATTTTGACATTGAGACAGCCACGACATAGCAAATAAAGACACTAATGAAAGAAAACTTCCAGAACTGCTTCACAAAGTGGCAAAATGATGGGATAATTGTGCTTAAAATAAGGCATAGTGTTTTGAGGAATATTAATGGAATATGTCTCTCACTTTGATACATTTTTCAAAAACGTATGCATTCAACATATTGTTTCATCACTGTACACATATACATATATATTGTGTGTCTATATACATTATACATTATTTATAATTTATATCTAAACTACTGATTGAATTCTAATATCTGTATTCAGTCTCCTTATTTCTATATTAAAATATCCCCTTTAGAGAGATCACTCTGGCTTCAGTGTGCAAAAAGAACTGGAAAGATTCAAGAAAGGAGATACAAGACAGTGTTTGTAAATGTTACACATACTGGTAGAGTGATATCTATAGAAGTGTTGATGCTCAATACTAGTCTACTTGAATTCCTCAAACCAACCTGTAATATTAGGCTCTCTTTTTTGTCAAGCTAAGTAGAGAAAGAAAATAATGCAAAATAAAACCTCTTGTCATTTCTAATAAAATGTAACATTAAAATACTACCATTATTAAAGAAATATCATTTTCATAACTTGTATGGAAATGACAAACATTAATTCTAATAATGCAGGGAAACTAGTTATCCAGTCACAGATGAGAAGACTTTAGGAAGCCACGGAAATTGATCTTTATGAAGGATATGTTTGATTTAGAAATGAATAAGAATGATTGCAATAATTAAAGTATCCATGTATGTAAATAACACTCATATAAACATGACCAAATTGCACTGTCAGGTTATAATGCCTGGAGTTTGAGTGCTTTAGAAGAGAATTAAGATAATAAATTACCCAATAAAAAGAAAAGTGCATATAGTATTAAACAGAAAACTAATGAATATGTATATATATTATGTAGTTAGAGGTTTATTTAAACAATAACATATGTTGAAGGTGGAAAGAGATTAGAAAAGAACATACCAAAATTATCACAAAGTGATAAATTTGAGATCTGCTCTTTAAATAATACACAATAGAGTCAATGAAATCTACCTTTTTCAAAAGTAGAAGTCAATCCTCAAATGTGCAAGAACACCTTTAAACTACTTATAAGCTTTGGGAGGCTGAGACCGGAGGATCACTATTAATTTGAAGCCAGCCTGGGCTACATAGTTAATTCAAGTCTAGCTAGAATTTTATGGTGAAAGCAACGAAAAAAAATTATGAGAAAATGAAAAAATGGAAATAATGTTTTTGTAAATAGGGAAGGAAGGAGGGGTTGAAGGGAGGGCAGAGGTATTCAGAAAAAATGAGAACCAAGACCTGCCATGTAACGTACAAGATCCCAATGATGAATGTAGTGATGAATGTATGCCTAAAAAGTACCAATACACTCAATGAGAAAAAAATTATTTATAATTTTAAATTTAGGGAGATTTGTTAAAATTCTTAGGGTGACAGAGCCATAATTTTGACATCATTTTACAGTATATAATGTAAAGCATATAAATTCAAATTTGAGTTAATTCACTTTAATACATTGCTCTTCAGAAGTGATTTATGACCAGTCCATTATAAATGCAGTCTGATATTCATCTGAATTTATGGCTTGTGCCTTGTGCTATATTTGCTGAATGTTTCTAATAGTTTAATCTGCAACCAAATAAATTTTATCTTTCAAAATTTTATTTTACTGCAAGGACATTTGTCTTTATAGAAGTAAGATGGTCAGATAGTGTTTTGTGTAGTCAAATCAAATTTCAATTTAGAGAAACACGTCTAATAGTCTTGACATTTGGGCAAATGCTAAAACTTGGAAAATTAATTAACCAGTTTGGGCCATCCTCCACAAATAGGGAGTTCATTTTACTTTAAACCTAGATTAAATTTGGTTATTTCAGACTCTCTAGAGTCTCAGAGAAAAAAATAGAGTGATTTTATTGTTTTAAGAATTGGAATATTTATCTGGCATAGACAATGTATTTTAAAATGTACATTCATTAATATAATTATATCATGTGTTTCATTTGTTTTGTGGCCTATTAGTCCTGCTGTTAATCTGTATGTATGACAATTAAATTTATAATGCTTTATAAGATAAATAAATTAATTTGATGTTGCCAAAATAAAAGGGGGATGGAGAAGGGGAAAAATAATTGAGATATGTTATGTACATATAACAATTCCTGACAAAGAATATGCTCATTATGTACTGCAAATGTACTAATAAAAACTAAGCTTATAAAAACTGAAACAAGACCACTCACCCACAGTAATTTAATGTGGTGATATAAAATTTTAAAAAAAGAATTGGACTTATCACTAGGAGGTTCCAAAACTTGGTTTAGGCTACCACAACAAGGGAGTCCATCAGAAATATCCAGGTACCACCAAGGGTTAAATGACCACTATGATGTTGACTCTCTTCATTTATCCTCCATACATTTTCCATTTCTTTCCTCTATATATCAAGAAATTTGTTTTGTTACAGCTGATATGGTAAGTCATTAAAAAACATAGTAACTCACTCTGTTCTTTGAAGAAACAACTGTGACATTACACCTTTCAGCAATATCTGATACCTATAAACACAATGAGGTACTTATAATACTTTTCATAACTCAGTTTCTTCTAAGGCCTTGAATGTGTCACAGTTGGCTCAGTTTGCACTGAGTATTCTTAGCTAGTTACTCTATAATCTATGACAGAGATCACGACAATGTCAACTCTGCTTCATGATGCAGTGATGTGCTTCACTTAGAAATAACAATCTTGGAGCTATAGAGAAGCAGATCAGTTAATTGTAGTGGGGTGTCTGTTATTGTTATATTTTTTGCCTGAGGACGCATTTTATGTAGTGATTTCAGGATCATTTCTGTTCACCTTGCTTTCAATTATCTCTTTTGGGGGGCAGAGGTAAGATTTATGGCTGAGTTTAGTATGAAGGTGAGGATGGAACAGTGGAAGCATTCAGGAGTGCAAGGTCCTCTACTTGTCCAGTGGTCCATGATTTAGGATGTGTTTCATCTTGCAGGCGTCAAGGATGAGGCTCTTCTTGACCACCATGTCTTCAAATTTGTCTGCCTTGAACTTGGTGAATGTCCAATTCTTTGAGATGTGGGGCTTCTGGTTGCCAGGGAACTTGAGACCTTGCATAGAGCCTTGATCACCTGTTCCTTGATCTGAAAATTTGTGCAGAGGGATGTGATGAGTCCAATGTGAACCCTCACCCTTGTGCCTCAGGGCTTTCCAAAGGTCCCCATCTTGCTTGTCTTGATCCTAGACTGGGTACAGAACAAGGTCACATAGACGAACATACAACAGGAAGCAGTGTCTCCAAATGGATTTATGGAAAAATGTATGTGTGTGTGTGTGTGTGTGTGTGTGTGTGTGTGTGTGTGTGTAAACAGGGACTAGCAATAAAAATATTTATGTCCCAGTATATGATATTTGCTATGTCATGACATATCTCTATTGATTTTCTAAAGATAGCAGATTTTATACCATGACAACCTTGTTGAATAAGACAATGGAATAAAGATGTAAGGAAATATAAAATAAACATTTCATATAAAACGTTTTCAAAATGAGAAATTACTTCTTTTCTTAATGTGAATGACAGCCGCAATCTGAGGTTTAGTAGTAATTGGACACTTTCTGGGACTTGCTTGGAGAAAATTGTTTTTATACATAATTTATATCCATAAGATCACAAAAGTTTTAGGACCCTTTCAAGTTACACTGTATAATCATTTCTATTATTTTTGATAGACTGCTTAATATTTTCAGGACAATAACATAAGATTCTAAATTAAATTATGTTGACATATCAACATTACTAATAGCTTTGTTTTAGTAAAATGGAAAACATTCAAGTGAAGAAAACTCAAGGGAACCTCTGATCCTTTCTCTGGATGCCATCCAATGACATATTCCACTAGTTAATCTTATCTCTCTGGAGCATTATCAGGCTTCATCTAAGATTCTAGGCAATGTAGCCACTTATTGGAACTGATAATAACTCACACTGACTGAATATAAATAATATTCATGAACCCAACAATTTTTAAAAACCTTTGGAGAATGTGAAATTGAATATTCAACTTTTGGCATTTTCCTAAAATTACATTCACAAGAGCAGCATGATTATTTTAAATAAATGTGTCTATGTATATATGTATGTGGGGTTATTCATGCTTCAAATTTTCCAAGTTTACCTAAAAATTGGCTTTTCTAAGTGAATTGTAGTTGTTCAGAAAACTTGGAGTGAAAATTTACTTTGGTTGCTTTTCTACTGCTGAGACAAAACACACACCAAAGTTAAAAGAGGAGAGATTTATTTGGCTTACAATTTGTATAGGTTTCATCTCAAAATCAGCTGGCTCTGAGTCAGAGTGCCACGCAGTAAAGATTCATGGCAGGGCAAGTAGGAGGCAGTAAGCCACTCTTCCTTCTGTCCCTTTTTATTATATCCAGGCTACAAGCATATTGATTGATGTCACCCACATGCAAGGTAGGCCTTGCATTACCCACATCCAGAAAATCACTAAATCCGCCTGTGGACTAATACAATTATGTAACCCTTAATCCACTTTCACACATTCCTAACTCACATTCACATATCCTAAATCCAGTCACCACCAAGAAGCCCTGCCAATGAATGCATGAAACATTAGGTTGCAAGCTATAACAATGTTGCATATTTGTTTTTGTGCTCTTTGATGTAGTAATCTGCCATGAATTCAACTCTCCATCACTCAAAGCAAACACCAGCTAGGGCACTTCCCATCTGGTTCACTCATCTAGTCCTGTCCATACTAACACTGAGCCCTCTGAACTAGATTTACTCTTTATAGAGGTCCATATTATATGCATAGTTTATCTCATTGTCCAAAATACAGAGATTGAATTTGAAAAACAAAACACAGAGTTTTATGTAATAGATGTGAAATGTTCAGGTACCAATGGCTAATCATTAGATTTATTATTAGATTTATTAATTTTAATTTCAGGAGGGTTTCAATTAAGAGCTAATCATATTCCTGTTACTTTAAAATAGCATCATGCCATCTGCATATTAATTAGTACTTTTTTTCATGAACAGATTGATACATTCTACAAATATTCTATTTTGTACCTTCTATCTACAAGGATAGACTTAGTGTCTCAGAACAAATAGTGAATTATCTAGACATAACTTGTACTGTGAGGAGACTGTACCAAGCAGTGGTTAAGAGTCTATGTTCTAGTGTCAGATTCAAGTTCTGTCTCTGTTCCTAATTAGCTTTCTAGTTTTAGGCACGATATTTGTACCTTTGTGCATCTGTTTGCTCATCTGCAAAAAAGATTGATTGATTCCATTGTTATGATGTATAAGTAATATCAAATATATTATATCCATAGAATAGAGCCTTACCCATAATGTACTCAATAAATACAGTTATCAGTTTTTATGGGCAAGACCTTATGTTAAGGAGGAAGATGTGCAAACAAGTAATTACAACACAGTGTGATATACAGTGTAATAGGAAATACACTACAGAAGTCAGGGGTGTCATAGAAGCAATAGAAAGATACAAAACCAGGGCCGGGGATTTAGCTCAGCGGTTCGGTGGCCTGCCTTGGCAAGTGCAAAGACCCGAGTTCAATCCCTGGTACCAAAAAAAAAAAAAAAAAAGGAAGATAGAAAACCTTAACCTGTGGTCCCATGAGAGGACTCCTGGAAGTAATACTTCATTTGATATTTTGGAGGGAAATGGAAATTAACTGGGGAAGAAGTTTGAAATGAAAGAGACCAACATGGTGTACACAAAAGAAAGAGAAGAAAATCAGAACAAGAACACATTAAATCATTGAATGCCTTGGAAATGCTAATGTGTTTTATCCTAGTTAAATTAAATTATTTTTATATTATGCTCAGGACATTGTCCTTATATTGTAATGGAAATAAAAATATTAACAATTAAAATTTTTATCTCCATTAAGAACAGTTACTCTTTTTTGTATCCCACCATCATTTTCTTCTTTTTACCTTTAAAATATAAACTCTAAAAATCTCTTTTTAACACCATAAAAAATTAACTTTATATATCACAAAATTTTCTATCATTTCTTTATTCACATAAGAACTCACATCAGCCTTTGTACATGAAGAGAGGAATTTTGTGGTTGGCTTTAAATGTCTACATACATTAAATATAGCTGTTTCTAGACAGAATTCTAGGATTCAAGACATACAGTGTGCATGCAACAGAGTTTACTTAAAAAGGTAATTTTAAAGGTAGTATTTGCCTATTAAGATGATCAGATAAAGGATGAAAGTTACAATTCCTCATTTTTTTCTGTAGAGTAAAAATCTAATTCTGATGCACTCTACTTTCACTCTGGAGCTCTATTTTACAGATTCTGCAAAAACAGTAATACTCCCTGGCAGTATAAGATGGTCACAGTTCAAATGAATTCAGAGCAAGGATTTCATGAGAAAGGAATTGTGCCACATTTCCCCCTTTCCAATATATAAAATTTCACATATTCCAAGAGAGAATGTTGTTTGTTGGAAATAGTACTGAAAACATATAGAAATTTAAAATTATTTTGTTATTATTAGATGTTTTTAATTTGCGGTTTATTATATTCAAATCAGAAATTTCTGTCTAAATGTAGATAAATGTATTTTTAAATATCTTAATAGCCCATGAACTGATTTTAAGGAAACAAAAGAAATATAATTATTTCTCTCCATAACTTCACATCGTCATATACTCCCTTGTTCCAAGTGAGAAAAGTACTTGCTTTTTTAATACGCAGGAGGAGAATGTACCTCCATGTGCAATCATGGAATCTGATTGCCCAGCTTTACCTTTGGAAAAAATTTTATTTGAATTCTAAATAGAATATTTCTTATTGTAAGCAAATTTTAATGAAAGGGTATATAATTTGGTAGGTTTTTATGGTGAGCTTGTGAAGTAGCTATTAGAAGAAAGAATTTGCATATGCTTTGAAAGATGAAACAGTTGACTGGACTGTGCACACTCAAAAACAGATTAATTTCATAAAAAATCAAGGAGTAGAAATATGAAACTGTTCCAAGATTCTGATTGCAATCAAACAATATGAACATATCAACTTATTTTCCCTTATTAAGAGAAGAGTCATTGGAAAAATAACTCCTTTGGAGAACAACCCCAAATTGAAATAAAGCAAAAACAGCTGCATCATCTCCCAAATATACGAAAAGATAGTCTAACAGAAAGCCATATATGTGGTACAAAGGCTTCTAACACTTAACTTTTGTATACTTAATTTAAAAAGGTATAGGGTCAGAAGAGGTATAGAAAGTCACTCGTAAATATAACTACAAAGAAAGTTTTTTAAAGGTCTTTTAAGTAATATATAGATGTAAATATTCTCTGAAAGGGAGTAGTGAAACACTGAACTTCTTAATAGATTACAAATGGTGGGAGGAACAAATCCATGTGGGGCATGACTTCCCTGAAGTTAAACAAAAACAGAAAATAGTAAAAAAAAAGAAAATGAAAACATAAAAGCTACCCTTTCCGAACTGCTTTGGAATTCTGGCGTATCTCATTGCTCCTCACTATTGAAACAAGCCACCATTGGAATAAAACTGTATGGAAGACAGTAATGTATATGAATGCTTCAGTTTTTTCATTTTTCTGTTTTTTGAAAATCTGGTATAGACTGATCACAAGGTGCAAGTACTCCTTATATCCCTAAAAATTAAATTCAAACTTAAAAACTTGATCATGAATTCAGACAGACTTTTAAATAACTAATAAGAAAGGTGACTAGTGAAACAAATCAATACTTCCAGTATTCCATGCATTTGCTTAAACACATTATATGTACCAAGATTATAAATCTATCAGCAAACCTGTAAATACTATTATAATCAAACAAATAGCAAAATATAGGCATGAAGACATTAATACTTTATCCACTGTCATATGAAGTTGGTATTTTTAGACTCTATATGATAGTGGGATTCTTTTGGAACAAGAGATATCAGGAATTGAAGCACACAGGATGCTATGTACTGACCTGTAACAGATTAAATCTGGAATAGTTCCACATTAATAACTTGGAACTCTTGAGATTGAGATGATACCAAAGGGTTGTTATAAGTAGCCATGTACTACAGGAATTTGGATTCTTCACACCTATAACATGGAACTAATAAGGCATATTTATGATCTCATTAGCTATTATATACTGAGATAAATATTTTTATCTCCAAGAGGATTATTTTGTCCCAAGGCAGAAATTGTGGTTGCTCTAACTGTTCTACTTTTCATCTCTCTTTTTCTCCTCATTGAGTTTATTGGCACATTTTAAGTATATAGTACAGTTACATTCATTATTGGGATATTTTACCTTTACATGTCAGGTCTTGGTTCTCATTTTTTCCCCTTAAACCCACCCTCCATTCACACCTCCTCCCCTCCCCATTTACAAACACTTCATTTCCATTTTTTCATTTTCTCATATTTTTTCTTTTCATTAATTACCTTTACCCTACCCTACGCACTTTCCCTACAACTTTAGCCCCTTTCTTCATATTTCACATTGTCCAATATATTATTAGGATCTTATGTATTATTTTACTTTATTCACACCTGAGAAATTATTCAGTATTTACACGTGTGACATTTATTTCACTTAGGAGTATATCCTCAATATGTATCAATTTCTCTATGAATGAATCTAATTTCTCATTTATTATGGCTGAGAAGTACTCCATTTTATAGAAAAACCACATCTTCTTTATCCAGTTTCCATCTGCTGGGCAAATGAGCTGTTTCCAAGTTTTAGCTATTACAAACTGTGGCGCTATAAACATAGGTGTGCATATATCTCTGTGATATGATTCATTCAATTCTTTTGGAAAGATACCAAGCAGAGGGATGGCTAGGTCAAATGGAACCTCTAGTCCCAGCTCTTTGAGGTATCTCCATATTGATTTCCATAGTGGTTGCTCCAGTTTGTACTCCCACCAACAATGGAGAAGGGTTCCTTTCTCCCTACAACCCTGCCAACATTTGTTATTGTTTGATTTCTTGATAGCAGCCATCCTTTGTGGGGTGAGGTGGAATCTCAGTGCTGTTTTCATCTGCATCTCTCGAATGACCAGTGATGTGGAGCATTTTTTCATATATTTACTTGATGCTTTTACTTCTTTGTTAGAGAATGTCTGTTCATTTCAAATGCTCATTTTTGAATCGGGTCTTTCTCTTTGGGAGGGCTGAACGTTTTGAGTTCTTTATATATTCTAGATAATTTTCCTTTGTCTGAGGATCAGCTGGTAAACATTTTTTCCCACTTTGTAGGTTATCTCTTAGTTCTGTTGGTTTATTTTGCAGTGCAGAAGCTTTTTAAGAAGATGACATCCCAGTTGTCAATGCTTTCTGCTAGTTCCAGTGCTACTGAGGATTTGTTCATAGAATCTTTTTCAATGCCAATGTCTTCAAGAGTTCTGTCTAACTTATCGTCCAGCTAGTTTATTTTTTCTGTTTTAATATTTAGATCTTTAATCCACCTGGATTTTAATTTAGTGAATGGTGAAAGATAAGGGTCCAGTTTTAATCTTTGGTAGGTTCAGATCCAGTTTTTTCAACACCATTTATTAAAGAGGCTCTTTCCTCCAGTGGGGATGCTCAGCTCCTCTGTCAAAGATGAGGTAGCTGAGTACATCTGTATTTTTTTGCTGTCTTCCAGTCTGTTCCACTGATCCTCAGGTCTGTTTCTTTGCCAATACCATGCTGTTGTTATAATAGTGGCTTTGTAGTATAGTTTCAAATTGGGAATTGTTATAACTGCTACCATGTCTCTGTTGTCTAGGATGGCTTCTGCTATTCTAGGTCTCTTCTGTTTCCAAATGAATTTTTGGACTGTTTTTTTCTATTTCTGTGAAATAGAGTGTTCGAATTTCAATTGGCATTGCATTGAATCTGTATAGCAGTTTTGGTAGTATGGCCATTTTCACTATGTTGATTCTTCCTACCCAGGAGCATGGGGATATCTTTCCATTTTCATATATCATCTTTGATCTCTTTTTTCAGAGTGCTATAGTTTTCATTGTAGAGGTCTTTTGCTTCTTTTATTAGATTGATTCCTAGACACTTCATTTTTTTGGATGGTATTGTGAAAGGAATTGTTTCCCTAATTTCTCGCTCAGTGAATCTGTTATTTTTGAACAAGAGGGCTATTGATTTTTGAGTGTTGACCTTGTATCTAGCTACTCTGCTGAAAGTGCCAATTAACTCTAGGAGTCTTTTGGTGGAGTTTTTGGGGTCTTCAATGAAGAGTATCATATCGTCAGCAAATAGGGACAGGTTAGCTTCTTCCTTTCCTATCTTTATTGCTTTAATTTCTTTCTCTCATCTAATTGTGTGGCTAATGTTTCCAAAACTATATTGAAGAGGAGTATTGATAGTGGGGAACCTTGTCGTGTTCCTGATTTTAATAGGTGAGTTTTCATTTTTTGACCATGTAATATGATGTTGGCTGTTGGTTTTCCATAGATATCCTTTATTCAGTTGAGATATAGACTATCTATTCCAATTGTTGGCAGGGTTTTTATTATGAATGGGTGATGTATTTTGTCAAATGCTTTTTCTGCATCCATCGAGAGGATCATATGGTTTTTGTCTTTGACTTTATTAATATTTTGTATTACATTTATTGACTTACGTATGTTGAACCAACCTTGCATCCCTGGAATTAATCTGACTTGGTTAGGATGTATGATCTTCTTGATGATCCTCTGTATTCTGTTTTCAAGTATCTTATTCAGGATTTTTGCATCTATATTCATTAAGGAGATTGGCCTGTAGTTTTCTCTTTTAGTTGCCTCTTTCCCTGGTTCGGGAATCAAAGTGATACTTGCTTCCAGGAATGAATTTGGAACTATTTCTTCTCTTTCAATTTCATTGAAAAGTTTGAAGAGTGAAGGCAGTAGATCTTCTCTAAATGTCTTTAAAATTCAGCAGTGAATCCATTAGGACCTGGGCTTTTCTTTGTTGGTAAATTTTTAAATACATTTTCAATTTCACTGATTGCAATTGGGGTGTTTAAAATGTTTTTATCTTCTTCATTCAACTTGGGTAATTCATAAGTATCTAAAAATCTGTCCATTTCTTATGTGTTTTCCATTTTAGTAGAGTACAAGTTCTCAAATTAGTTATTAATGATCCTCTGGATTTCTGTTGGATCTCTTGTGACTTTGCGTTCTTCATTCCTGATTGCATGGATATGAGCCCTTTCTTTCTTTCTTTTTTTGATAAGGTTAGCTAAGGTTTTATTGATTTTATTTATCCTTTCAAAAAACCAACTCTTAGATTCATGTTGTTTTGCATTGTACTCTTAGTTTCCATTTGCATTGATTTCTGCTCTAATCTTTATAATTTTCTCTCTTGTTTGAGATTTGGGTTTTTCTTGCTCTTGTTTTTCTACGATTCTAAGATTCTTCATTAGGTTATTTATTTGATCTCGCTCTGTTTTCCTAGTGTGGGCATTCAGTGCTATGAAATTTCCACGTAGAACTGCTTTCATTTCTGTCCCATAGATTCCTGTATGTTGTATTGGAATTATCATTTATTTGTAAAAACTGTCTAATTTATTCTTTAATTTCCTCTGTGATCTATTGATTGTTCATGAGAGTGTTGTTCAATTTCCATGTGTTTGTGAAGTTCCTATGGTTTCTTATGCTATTGTTCTTCAGCTTGATTGCAGTATGATTTGCATCTCTTGAAAAAACATTATCTATATAATATTCTTCAAAGACTTGATTGCATGAAGTTTTTATAAAAATTTTAAAAGAGCACTCAAACCTACATCAGAAATGAATTCATTTCTAGTATTTTTCTTTACATTTTTTGTGTTTTATCAAATGACTTTTAGTAGACTTGACTAAGAATGACTTGAATGTGGGATTGACTATATTGTACTCACTTAAAAATGTCAAGACACATAAGCAAAACAATCAAATCAGAATTTGTAATATAATGTTGATGGGTGCCTTATTTTTCTGATGTTCAGTGTATGTATACACTATAGATAAATGTAAAACAAAAAAGTAGATATTTTAATTTTCTTGTACTTTAACAAATAAAGAACAATCTTAGATGCTATTTATCAAAATTTAAACCTATAATTCAGGGTATAATCATCAATATTTTCCATTTTTGTAGTATAAAGACATATAAAATGAGTGCTTAAATCTTGAAGGATTCTTCAATTTTAAGGACCTTGATTTATTTATCTTAGTAACCAAACACTTAATTCAGTAACTGGCATTTAATATGGTGTTCAATAATTTTCTGCTGAATTGAATTGTGAGTGTGAAATCCTAATGGTAGAACTTACAAAAATCACACATGAAGGCTTATAAACAATGCATACTGTGGATTTAAATTTAAAAGTACAGTTGTTTGCAAAATAAAATATCTGTCAAAGAAGTAAAACTGGTAATTGTTTAATTAAATATACAGTTATTATTTGAGTAGTAACTTTTATCACTTGCTCTATATATTTAAGTCTCTGGAGTAGAAAATTAAAATATTTATGTTTTAAAGTTCTCAGAAGGCTTATGAAGTATATAATGTCACCACTACACCTGAGGTTCAGAGAGCTGATCCTTGGGGATGACACTCTTAGTCCATAGGAATTTAGGATAAAAATTGGATGCTGTGTATCTCCAGAGTTTATACTTTTGCCTCATTTATACTGTTGTCTGAAATTTTGAGCTGGGGTATGTGTATATGCTTTAGGAAATATAAGAACATTATTTCACAGAATCATAAGGACCTTGCTGGACATATCACAAGAATAAACTACTGCATCATATAGAAAATAAGAAGCATTATCAAGAGGGCTTTCCTGTGTCTGAAAATAACTGGGTTGACTGTATTTATACAACACTTAAGAACATGAGAGATTGAAATATTCAAGGGAAAAATAAAGACTTTTAGAACACTTGAAGACACTAACATAGGAAAACTGAAAAAAAATCAGTCACAAGGGAAATAGCACAAACTATCTGAAACTGGGATCTTGTCTTATAAAAAGCTTCTATGCATCAAGAGAAACCAACAATAGAGTGAACAGGCAACCCACAATGTGGTAAAATTTTTAACAGCTGTTCTGCAGAAAAATGTGTACTGCCTAGAATGTATAAAGAACTTTAAAAGATCAGATCCCCAAATTTAAACACTCGATAAAAAATCAGGCATTTGAAATGAGGAGATTTCTAAACAAATAAGTAGAAGCAGCAAATAAACATATGAAAAAGAGTTCAGTATCACTGCTCATTCAAGAGTTGCAAATGAAAAAATCAACAGTGAGATTCCACTCACTCCAGAAAGAATGTCTCCTATCAAAATATTAACTAAAAATAAATGCTGGTGGGACTGTGGGGAAAAAGGAACATTTCTCCACTGTTGGTGGGAGTGTAGACTGGTGTAACCACTGTGAAAATCAGTATGAAGATTCCTCAAAAAACTAGGATTAGAGGTCTCATTTGATTCATCTCTTCTGTTGCTAGGTATCTTCCCAAAATAATTAGAAACATCATATCAGAGAGATATATGCCTGTCAATGTTTATAGCAGTACAATTTGCAATAAATAAATCTTGGAAACAGCCCAAATGTCCATCAACTGTTCACTGCAGAAAGAAGATGTGGGCATTTATTATATAATGGAATACTATTTAGCCATAAAGAATGATAAACTAGAGACATATATAGTTAAATGGATGGACCTGAGATCATACTCTTAAGTGAAATAAATAGGATACACATGTGTAAATATTGTCTCTCTGGTGTGGGAAACTGAAAATGTAAATTAGGACCAAAATGTGTTATTGATATTGTGAAATAAGAAGAAAAGGTTCAAAAGGGGAGGGAAACTAGGAAGTGAAGAAGGAAAGAATAGGAAAAATTTGAAAAGAAAACCAAAACAAAACATGGAAACAAAAGTTTTATAAATAGGAAGGGGTGAAGAGATGAAAGACAAGTCAGGAGTATAGGAAAAAAATATCACGTACAGGTTCAAATTCCTAATGATGAATGTGATCACAGTATACCTAAAACGTGCCAATAAAATTAATGAATAAAAATTACGAGAAATAAACTATGTGTGTGCAGACAAGTACATGTGTGTGAGTGCATGTTGCTGGTACACCAATATAATTTCATCTATAATTCATAAATATGCTTTATTTTGCCACTTTATGCCTTGTAAACAGAGTGAGAAATATGTCAAGATCTTCAGCTTTTCCTTCTCTTTCTAAAGATAGCAATGCTTTGTATAGATTTGAGTGCATTTCAAAACATATTTCAACTCATGTTATCCTCACTAAACATTGGCAAGTTTAGTATTATTTTACCCATTTTGCACATGAGATAATAGCATTACAAGTATACTTGTGGCAATGCTGAATAATCAGAACTTAGTTTTCTGGTATGCAGGTCCAGTGTTCATTTCTCTAAGAAATACTGGTCTGAACATTTTCCTAGTTTCATCCCCCTTGTTGAATGTATTCATAATGCCTTCATAATCTTTCTGACATGAAAGACACACTGCTTGTTGTTTAAATGATTTACCAAAAGAAAAATTAAATCTGCAAATATGTACAAGACCAAGAAAGAAATATTATCTTATTGCTCTTGTAATATTAAATGAATAATTCTAAATTAATGAAACTGAGAGAGGATAGACCTAACTGTATTCATCTATCACATACACCGGATACTCTTTGACCTCCATTGGATTTAAGAGCTATTCTCAGGCATTACAATGATGACAAGATTAACTTTTGTGTAGAAATGGGCATAATTGATTTGATATCTTGGTGTGGTGTTTTATTTGATATTTCATTAAGTTTGTCCCCAAAATTCAAGCATCAAACTTTTTATTCCTCCTGCAAGTACAATCTCTACCAACCACTTTCATTTAAATTTTAATGTTTTCTGGAAAGAATAGAAATTCTTGAGGGGCAAAAGTAAGAGAAGAACATAACTGAATCTTTTTATCCATGTTGGAATGCTCATGGTAAAATATATGTAAAGTGTAATGTGAGGACAAGCTTCCTTTTAGCACTGATACATATTTGTTGATTTCTTTTCTTGATTTTTTTTGTGATAGTGGAGTAGTGAGGTCCTCCATTATGACTGTTTTGTTGTTATTACTTTTTTCTTTAATTTCCAGTAGTGTGGTACAAAATTAGGTGCACTGGTATTTGATGCATACATATTTACTATTGTAATCCATTACTATTGAATAGTTCCCTTAACCATAATGCTGTGACTTTTTTTTTCCTCTTCTGAGCACTTTTGGCTTGAAGTCCATTTGTCTGAATATAGCATTGCTGCTCCTGCTGGCCTGAGGTATCTTGCTATATAAAATACTGTTTTGTAATCTTCAATTACTAGTTTATGAATTTATATTTTGTATTAAAATTCTCCCTTGTGTAGCAGACAAGAGGGATTTGTTTGCTGTTACAATCTGTCAATATTTGTCTTCTGATAGAGAGTTAAAACCATTCACATTGCTAGTTATTACTGATGTGTATTGACTTCATTCTGGTATTGCTTTTATTTCCTCTTCCCAATATCTTTATATTTCTCTTTTGCTTAACTGCTCACCCTGCTTGATGTAGTCATTCTGCTAATTGTTTTGGCACTGTTGGCTTTTTATCTCTGTGTAGGACATCATTGAGAAATTTTTGGAGTGCTGGTTTGGTAGTCATGATTTTCTCAAGGTGTTGTTTTTCATAGAAGATCCTTATTTCTGCTTCAGCTTTGAAAGAAAGTCTTGCAGAATATATTCATCTAAGTTAAATATGTTTTCATTTGTTTTTATTGGTAATATTATATATACAATACAGTTACATTATAATTGGGTTCTTGTACTTTTACATAGTGTATTTTGGTTCTTATTTTCTCCCCATTCCCCTAGCCTCCCTTATCCACTATCCCCTTCCCTATCAACAAAGACTTTGTTTTCATTTTTCCTTTTCTCTTATTTTATCTCTTCCATTTTTACCTTTCCCTACCTCTCCCATTTGCTCAACAATTATAAAACAATTCTTCCTATTACAAAATATCAATTATATATTTTGATCCTTATTTAAACCTTTAGTTTATCACACCAGAGAAACCACATGGTATTTAAACATGTGTATCCTATTCATTTCACTTAAGTGATGTTCTCAATGTGCATCCACTTAGCTATAAACATTTCTAGATTTTAGTTCTTTATGGCTGAGTAGTACTCCATTTTATAAAAAAGAAATCTCCTTTATCCAGTCTCCAGTTGATGGGAAATTGGGTTGTTTCCAAGCTTTATCTTTTACAAAACGCACTGCTATAAACTTGCGTGAGGATATATCATATGGTATGATTCTTTTAATTCTTTTAGGAGACACCCAGCAAGGGAATAGCTGGGTCGAATGGGACTTCCAATCCTTGTTATTTAAAGTATCTCCATATTGATTTGCACAGTGGTTGCAACACTCTGAACTTCCACAAACAAGGAAGAAGGGTTACTTTCTCCCCACAACCACTCCAGCATATCTTATTGGTTAATTTCTTGATAGCAGCCATTCTTTCTGGGATGATGTAGAATCACAGGGTTGTTTTCATCTGTAACTCTCAAATGACCAGTGATGTTGAACATTTTTTTCAAATATTTAATTGCTACTTTTACTTCTTTGTATGAGAAATGTCTGTTATTTCAGATGCCCATGTTTGAATTTGGTCTTTATATTTGTGGGAACCTGGTATTTTTGAGCTCTTTATATATTCTAGATAGCAGATCTTTGCCTGAGGAACAGCTGGTAAAATTTATTTCCCCAACATTGTAGGTTGTCTCTTAGCTCTGTTGGTGGTTACTCTTGTAGATTTTTTTTTTAAAGATGAGATCCCAGTTGTTCATTCTTTGTGCTAGTTCCTATGACATTTTCTTCATCAGATCTACTTAATTTATATTTCAACAAGATTAGTTTTTCTGTTTTAATATTAGATCTTTAATCCACTTGGATTTTTATTTAGTGCATGGAGAAAGATAGGGGTATAGTTTTAATCTTTGGCAAGTTGAAATCCAAAATTTCCAGCACTATTTATTAAAGAGACTTTCTTTTACTAAAGAAATTGGCTCTTTTGTAAAAGAAGAGGTAGCTGACTATGTCTGGTATTGTTTCTGCACCTTGTAATCTATTCCACTGATCCTTGGTTTGTTTCTTTGCCTGCCCCATGCTTTTTTTTTCCACAGTGACTTTGTAGTATAGTTTCAAATTTGGGATTGTGATGCGCCTTGCCATGACTCTGTTGCCTAGAACTGCTTTTGCTATTCTAGGTCTCATCTGGTTCAAAATGAATGTTTGAGTTGTTTTCTCTAGTTCAGTGAAATACACTGTTAATATTTCTATTGGAATTGCATTGATAGCACGTTTTAAATTATGGCAATTTTCATTATATTGGTTCTTCCTACCCAGGACCAAGGGATGTTTTTCCATTTTATTATATTCTCTTTAATCTATTTTTTCAGACTGTTGTAGCTCTCAATGTTGAGGTCTTTTTCTTCCTTTGTTAGATTGTTTCCTAAATATTTATATATTTTTTTGGATGCTATATTGAAAGGGGCTATTCCTCTAATTTTGCTCTTAATGATTCTGCTATTTTTGTACATGAAGGCTATTAATTTTTGTGTGTTTAACTTGTATCCAGCTATGCTAGTGAATCTTTAAATTAAGTCTTGAACTATTTTGGTGGAGATTTTTGAGTTTTATATGTAGAGTATCATATAATCAGCAAATAGTGACAATTTAACTTCTTGCTTTTCATTTTTATTGCTTTTCTTTCTCTTGTCTAATTTCTGTGGCTAATGTTTCAAGAGCTGTATTGAACAGGAGTGGTGACAGTGGACATCCTTGTCTTTTCCCTGGATTAACATGAAAGTTTTAATTTTTGAACATTTAGTATGATGTTGGCTGTTGGTTTTTTATAGATAGCCTTTATCAAGTTGGGATAAAGACCATCTATTCCAAATTTCTGCAGGAGCTTCATCATTAATGGGTGTTGTGTTTTGTCAAATGCTGTTTTTGCATCTATAGAGATGATCATATGGTTTTTGTCCTTGACTCTGTTAATATACTGTATTACATTTATTCACTTATGTATGTTGAACCATCCTTTCATCCCTTGGAAAAAATTTAACTTGTTCAGGTTGTATGATTTTCTTGGTGACCCTTTATTCTGCTTGCCAGTATCTTATTGAGGATAATTACATTTATGTCCAGTAGGGAGATTGGCCTGTAATTCCCTTTTTTGCTTTGGTTTTTCCAAATCAAAGTAACCCTTGCTTGCAGGAATTCATTCAGAAATATTGCTTCCCTTTCAATTTCATTGAAATGTTTAAAGAGTAGTTGCAATATTTCTTCTCTAAATGTTCTGTACAATTCAGTATTGAAGCCATCAGGACCTGGTTTTTCTTTGTTGGTTAATTTGTGATTCTATTTTCAATTTCACTGATTGTAACTGGGGTGATTATAATTTTTGTATTCTTTTATTCAAGCTTGGTAATTCATATATATCTAGAAATCTGTTCATTTCTTCTGTGTTTTCCATTTTGCTAAAGTATAGCTTATGGAAGTAGGTATTAAATTATGAGTTTATGCTGGGTTTGTTGTGACTTCATATTTTTCATCCTAATTGCATGTATACCAGGTTTTTCTTTCCTTTTTTTTTTTGATAAGTTTGGCTAGGAGTTTATCAATTTTGTTTATTCTTTCAAAAAACCAACTCTTTCACCCGTTGATATTTGGTATCATTCTTAGTCTCCCCTGAATCAATTTATGCTCTGATATTTATAATTTCTCCCTTGTGTGAACTTTGGGTTATTCTTGGACTTCTTATTTTAGAAGTTTAACATTTAGCATTAGGTTGTTTATTTAAGCTTGCTCTGCTTCCCTAGTCTGAGCATTCACTGCTAAAAATTTCCTTCATAGAACTGCTTTCATTGTGTCCCATAGACTCTTGTATGTGGCATTGACATTATCATTAAATTATAAAAACTGTCTAATTTTTTCTTTAATTTCCTCTGCGACCCATTGGTTATTCAGGAGAGTGTTATTCAATACCCATGTGTTTGTGAAGTTCTTGTGGTTTCTTTTGCTATTGAGCTCCATTTAGTTGTACTATATTCTGGTAATATACACAGGATAACTTCAACTCTTTTGCATTTACTTAACCATATTGTTTGAGCTATTATGTGGTTTATATGGGAGAAGTAACTATGTACAGCCAAAAGGATTGTATATTTTTTATTGTGTTTGGGGGTATTTACATCTCCCACTACAATTGTATTCCTGCTTATTGAGTTTTTTCATGGCCCTTATTATTTGTTTTATATAGTTGGGAACATTAGTATTTGGTGCATATATATTTATGATTGTCATCTCCTCCTCTTGGATTTTTCCTTTTACAAGGATGTAGTCACCATCTTTGTCTCTCTTAATTAGTTTTGGTTTGAAATTTCCTTTGTCTGTAAATCAGATAGCTGCCCCTGCTTTTCTCTGGGTTCTTTTCCCATGGAGAACTATTTTCCATCCTTTTACTCTAAGTCCATGAGTGACTTTTTGCACGAGGTGCATTTCTTGTATATAGCATATTGTTGGATTTTGTTTTTGATCAATTCTACTTGTCTATTTCTTTTGATTGGTGAATATAGGCCATTAGACTTGATGGTTATAACTGTATTATTATCCTTTCATTGGCTCATTTTAATTTTTATCCCTCTCTCTTTAATTTCTTGCCTTGCTGATGGATTCGCTCTGTTGGGACACATGGAGTTGTGAGTTTCATTGAATTTATTTTCTCATTGTGTTTATTGGTACATTTTAGGTATACAGTATAGTTACATACATCATTAGGATCTTGTACCTTTACATGACTGGTCTTAGTTATCATTTTTCCCCTTATCACTGTCCTCCCTTCATCCCCTCCTCCCTTCCCTATTTACAAATACTTTATTTCCATTTTTTCATGTTATCATTTTTTTTCCTTTTCCCTTATTACCTTAACCCTGCCCTTCCCATTTCTCCTACACTTTTAGCCCTTTTCTTCCTATTTCACATTGTCAATTATATCACTAGAATCTTATATACCATTATAGTTTTTCATACCAGAGAAACTAATTCTTTGGAGTGCTGGTTTGGTATTCATGATGTTTCTCAAGTGTTCTTTGTCATGGAAGTATCTTCTTTCCCCATAAATTTTGAAAGATAATTCTGCAGGTTACATCAGTCTAGGTTGGAGACTGTTTTCTTTTAGGGCTTCAAGTACTTCATGCTAGGCTCTCCTTGACTTGAGTGTCTGTATTGAAAAGTCTGCTCTGATTCTAATGGGCTTTCCTTTGCATGTGATTTTTTTCTCTAACAGATTGTACTCTTTTTTTTCTGTTGCGTTTCCAAGATCTTCATTATTGTATGTCTAGGTGTAGATTTTTTTTATCATGACTATTTTGATTCCTACATGCCTCACTTATTTCTATGTCACATTCTTCCCCTCAGTTTTGGAAGTTTTCTGTCATAGATTCTGTGAGCAGTTTATCTTGATGTTGCTTGTACTTTGTCATGCTTTTTCATGGACTCCTATCAGTCTTTAATTATTCTTTGTTGTATCATGTAGAAGGTGTTGGATTGATTTGTCATGTTCCCATATTATTTTTAAGAGATCCTTCTTTTCAGAGTCAATGGTCTCCATCCTGTGTTCTATAACTAATATCCTGTTTTCAGGTTGTTGCAGTCTGTTATGTAATATTTCAATAGAGTTTTTAATCTTGATATCTGTTTGAATGTGTTTCATGGATTTGATTCCTTTCCTGTGCTGGGCATTCATGTCTTCTATCATGGTCCTGAGTTCCTGTATATTTTTTTATCTGTTTCTATTCTAGAGTGTCTAATTATGTCATTCATTCTGCTCAACACCTCTATAGATATCTGCCAAATTATTTCTATTTTATATTTTTCTAGATCCTCAGTCATCTGTTTTGTTACTTCCTGTGCTATATGTTGAGTGTGTCTGAGTGGGTGACTTTCAGACTTTTCCACTTTATTTCCCCAAGAATTTGCCTTTGACCACTTAACTACAAAGAAGGAGACCAGTATGTCATGCCCAGTTGAAGTGTGAGCTGTGAGTTTAAAGGGAAGAGCAATAAGCTTCCAGCGAAAGGAAGGTGGAAGGCGAAGGTCTGGGACAGCAGAACTGAGATCTGTTTTCCCTCCAGCATGCCTGAGCCCAATCAGTGAAGACAAGTTGCCACATGGGTGCCCCTGAAACACCTCCATACACCACCGTTCTCAGGCCTCCTGATGGTGCCAGTCCTTGGATCCACTCTGCAGAGGCATAGATGGTCATAAAGGACATTTTTCTGAGCTCCAGACTTTGAACATCTTTAAAGAAAGGGCAGAGGGAACCTCTAGTAGGACGTTGTGCAGTTCAACCCTACAGGATGTCAGGGAACATATTTTGGGCCTTGCAGCCTGAAATCAGTTTGAATCTAAAGGGTATGCCATTGGCTATCTGAGATCAAAGGACTTAGTTCTGGCACATGGCTGTGAACATTGTATATTATGACAGCAAAGATGTAGTCTGGAAGACGCCCTTCAAATTCTTTTTTTTTCTTTCTTTTCCTCATTCCACTCTGCAAATACTTTCTTTTTTCTATCCTCTTTTTCCAACTCAATTTCTTGCTCCCCCATGTTATACCTCATCTCTCTTTCTGCTCCTGCTCCTGCCCTAACTCAGATTTCTTCTTTTATCTTTTCTCCCCCTTTTCTTTATGTTCTTTTCTTCCGTCATTTTACTTCATTCAAGGGTCAATAGTTTCAAAGCAAAGTGAGCCACTATTACTTCTTGTCCTTATTCTTGCACTGTGTCTTTCCCTTTTGAATTTAACAGTTTCCTAATGATTGTATGGTCATTGTATGTCCTTTGGCTTCACGTGAAATCTTCACCAATTATTTTACTTAACTACTCCTCTCATACTAACTTTGTTTAAGCCCCTACCATAAAATGGTAAATATGTTATATTGAAGAGTTATTTGCTACAAACACATTTTGGGCTGATTCTTTCTTGATTTTAATTTAATTCACATGGTTTAAAGGTGATAGATTAATTACTACCATGAGTGGTCAATTTGTAAGTTGTGCTTGATCCTATTGTGTTGCTGATTATATCAATTGGGCTAAAGGATTGTGATTGATTTAATGAGCTGTCTTCTCAGATATTAAGAAAATGAGACTGTCCATGAGTCATTACAGAATCAAAATCTAAAGCACCATTATATGAAGAAGATTTAAGTAATAAACCAGAAATTAAATGAAGAATAACCCAACAACAAAAATAAAAATTAGAAAACAATAAGCACACAAAGATAGACTTCCAGTTCACCAATGGCAAACAGTAGGGCAAGTGAGGATGGAAAGTCTGATAGTGAACCAGCAGCACACCCTGAAGCCATAGCACAGGAAGTAGCAAAACAGATCAATCAGGCTCTACAAAAATTCAAAACAGAAACAATTTCCCAGATAACCATAGAGATGGTGAGCAAAATGAAAGTCATGATTTGAGACTCTAGAACAGGAACTGAGAAAAAAAATAGATGAGCTCATGACCATGATAGAAATCAGGAAGGTCCAGCATAAGAAAGAATTGGAGATCACAGTTGTTGATTCTTTTCACTCTTAATGGAAAGCTTCTGCACTGCAAAAGAAACCATCAACAGAACTAGGAGACAACCTATAATGTGGGAAAAAAAATTACCAGCTGCTCCTCAGACAAAGGACTGTTATCTAGAATATAAAAAGAACTCAAAACAATCAGCCACCCAAAATATAAAGACCCACTTCAAAAATGGGCATCTGAAATGAACAGAAATTTTTCATACAAAGAAGTAAAAGCAGCAAGTAAATATATGAAAAAGTGCTCAACATCACTGGTCATATGCAAACAACACTGAGATTCCACCTCAACCCACAAAGAATGGCTGCTATCAATAAATCGCACAATAACAAATGTTGGTGTGGTTGTGGGGAGAAAGGAACCCTTGTCCATTGTTGGTGGGAGTGCAGACTGGTGCAACAGCTATGGAAATCAATATGGAGATACCTCAAAGAGCTAGGACTATAGACTACTTTTGACCCAGCCATCTCTCTGCTGGACATCTTTCCAAAAGATTTAAAAGAATCATACCACAGTGATATATGTGCACCAATGTTTATAGCAGCAGTTTGTAATAGCTAAAACTCGGAAACAACCCTTCTGCCCATCTGTTGGAAAGTGGATAAAGAAGATGTGGTTTTCAATAAAATGAAATACTACTCAGCCATAAAGAATGAGAAATTAGATTCATTCATAGGAAAATGGACACATATTGAGGATATACTCTTAAGTGAAATACATAAGTCACACATGTGTAAATACCAAACAGTTTATCTGGTGTGAAAAATTATAATAGTACACAAGATCCTAATGGGATAATTAAGAGTTTGAAAGAGGAAGGAAATGGCTAAAGGTGTAGGGAAAGTGGGACATGTAGGGGAAAGGAAATAAGGGAAAATACAAAATATGAGAAAATGAAAAAATGGAAATAAAGAATTTGTTAATGGAGAGGGGAAGGGAGGGGTGAAGAGAGGGCAGGGACAAGGGGAAAAATGAGAACCAATTCCTGTCATGTGAAGGTACAGGATCCCCGTAATGAATGTAACTGTATTGTAAACCTAGATTGTACCAATAAACTCAATAAAAAGAAAAAATAAGAAAGAAAGAAATGGAAACAATGAATGCCCATCATTGGAAAGAAATGGAATCCATAAAACAGATTTAAACAGATATCCAGGAGATTAAAAACTCTATTGAGGGGCCAGGAATTGAACACAGTGTTTCACTGGTCTGCCTTGCAAGTGCAAGGACCTGGGTTCAATTCCTGGTACAAACAAAACAAAGCAAAACAACAACAAGCACAACAACAACAAAAAAAACTCTATTGAATGTGTTTGCCACAGAATAAAGAATGAGAAGATAGCATCTCAAATATGGAAGATAGGATTGCAGTCAGCCATTGTGAAAAGAACGGTCTCTTAAAATCAGTAAGGGATCATGAGAAATCGATCCAACAACTCCTAGATGATGCAAAGAAGAATAAAATAAGACTGATAGGAATTCATGAAGTAGCAGGAGAAAATACAAATGACTTAAGATAGCTGTTCACAGAATTAATGACAGAAACTTTCCCAAACAGAGGGTAAGAATGTGACTTACAGATAAATGAGGTATATAGGATTCCAACTAGCTATGATAAAAAAATCTACACCTAGACATATAATAATCAAGATCCCAGAAACACAACAGAAGAACAAAATTCTACAAGCACTAGGAGAAAAGAAACAAATCACATGCAAAGGAAAGCCCATCAGAATCACAGCAGACTTCAACACAAACCCTCAGGTCAAGGAGAGTCTGGCATGAGGTATTTCAAATACTAAAAGAAAACAACTTCCAACCTAGACTGATGTATCCTGCAAAACTCTCTTTCAAAATGGATGAGGAAATAAGATAATTCCATGACAAAGTACACCTGAGAAACTTCATGAATACCAAACCAACCCTACGAGGAATTCTAAAAAATATCCTAGAAAATTATAATGAAGGTCAAAAGACCATGAGCCCCCAAATACCAAATCAAATAGCAAAGGCAAGAAAATTAAGAAGAGGGGTGAAATTAAAAAGAGTCAAAAAACACAATAACATAACAATAATAAGCCAGTACTTATCAGTTATAACCATTAATGTCAATGCCCTCAATTCACCAATCAAGAGAAATAGATTGGCAGAATGGATTAAGAAGCAAAATCCAATGATATGTTGTATACAAGAAACACACCTAGTGCAAAAAGAAACCCATAGACTGAAAGTGAAATAATGGAGAACAATTCTGCACATGACAGGAGCCCAGAAAAAAGCAGGGGTACCATCAATTTTATTTGCAAACAAAGTGAATTTCAAACCAAAACTGATTAAAAGAGACAAAACAGGCCACTCCATACTTGAAAAGGGAACAATCCAAGAGGAAGAGGTGGTAATCATAAACATATATGCACCAAACATTAATGCTCCCAACTCTGTAAAAAAAATATTAAGTAACATGAAAAACCAAATAAGCACTAATACAATTGTAGTGGGGGATCTAAATACCCCACTATCACAAATAGACAGATCATCTAGGCAAAAAATCAACAACAAAATACAAGAACTGAACCAAGCCTTTGAACGTATGGACTTAATAGATGTCTATAGAGTATTCCACCCTACAAAATCAGAATATAAATCCTTTCTGGGGGACATGGTCATTTTCCAACATAGACCTAATACTAGCTCATAGAACAAGTATGAATAAATGCAAATGAATAAAAGTTATCCCGTTTATATTATCAGATCATAGTGCAGTCAAGCTGAAGAACAATTGCATAAGAAACCTTAGGAACTTAACAAACACATGGAAATTGAACAACAATCTTCTGAACAATCAGTGGGTCACAGAGGAAATTAAAGAAGAAATTAGACAGTTTCTATAAATAAATGATAATACCAATAAAACATACAGGAATCTATGGGACACAATGAAAACAGTTCTACATGGTAAATTCATAACACTGAATGCCCCCACTAGGAAAACAGAGCGAGCTCAAATAAATAACCTAAAGATCAATCCTAGACTCCTAGAAAAAAAAGAGCAAGAAAAACTCAAAGTTCATACAAAAGAGGAAATTAGAAAGCTTAGAGCAGAAATCAATACAATGGAAACTAAGAAAATGATACAAAAATAAATGAATCAAAGAGATCTTTTTTGAAAGAATAAAGTCGATAAACCCCTAGCTAACCATATCCAAAAAAAAAAAAAAAGAAAAGAAAGAAAGAAAAGGTTCAGATCCATGCAATTAGGAATGAAAAATGTGAAGTCACAACAGGTCTAACAGAAATCCAGAGGATCATCAATATCTACAATGAGAACCTGTATTCTAATAAAATGGAAAACACAAAGAAATGGACAGATTTCTAAATACTTTTAAATTACCAAAGTTGAATGAAGGAGATAAAAACATTTTAAACACCCCACTTACAATCAGTGAAATGCAAAATGTAATTAAAAGTTTACCAACAAAGAAAAACCTGGGTCCTGATGGATTCACTGCTGAATTTTAGAAGATATTTAGAGCAGAACTATGGCTACTACTCTTTAAACTTCAATGAAATTGAAAGCAAAGCAATACTTCAAAATTCAACACTGGAAGTAAATATCACTTTGATTCCCAAACCAGGGAAAGACCCAACTAAAAAAGAGAACTACAGACCAATCTCCATAATAAATATAGATGCAAAAATTTTTAATAAGATATTAATGAACAGAGTATAGAAGATCATCAATAAGATCATACATCCTGAACATGTTGGATTTATACCAGGGATGCAAGGATGGGAATAAATGTAATACTCTGTATTAACAGAGTCAAGGAGAAAAAAAAAATGATCTTCTCAATAGATTCAGAAAATGCATTTGACAAAATATAATACCCATTCACGATAAAAAAAACCCTGCAAAAAATTGGAATAAATGGTCTATATCACAACTTAATAAAGGCTTTCAATAAAAAACCAACAGCCAACATCATAGTAATGCACAACACTGAAGACCTTCATGTTAAAATCAGGAACAAGAGAAGGATACCCACTATCACCACTCCTCTTCAATATAGTTCTAGAAACATTAGCCACATCAATTAGACAAGAGAAAGAAATTAAAGCAATAAAGATAGGGAAAGAATAATTTAAACTGTCACTATTTGCTGATGATATGATACTCTACATTGAAGACACCAAAAACTCCACCAAAAGACTTCTAGACTTAATTGACACTTTCAGCAGAGTAGCTGGATACAAGGTGAACAATCAAATCATTAGTCTTCTTGTTCACAAATAGCAGATTCACTGAGAGAGAAATGAGGGAAACAATTCCTTTCGCAATAGTATCAAAAAAATGATGTGCCTAGGAATCAATCTAACAAAAGAAGCAAAAGAACTCTACAATGAAAACTACAGCACTCTGAGAAAAGAGATGGAAGAGGATATAAGAAAATGGAAAGATATTCCCTGCTCCTGCGTAGAAAGTATCAACCTAGTGAAAATGTCCATACTACCAAAACTACTATACAGATTCAATGCAATGCCAATTGAATTTCCAACAGTATATTTCACAAAACAAGAAGAAATAAACCAAAAATTCATTTGGATCCAGAAAAGACCTAGAATAGTGAAAGCCATCCTAGGCAACAGAGATATGGCAGCAGGTATAACAACCCCCAATTTGAAGCTATACTACATAGGCACTGTGAGAAAAACAGCAGGATACTAGCAAAGAAATAGACTTGAGTATCAGTAGAACAGATTGGAAGACACAAAACCAACTCCAGATGTACTCATCTACCTCATCTTTGACAAAGGAGCTGACCATCCTCACTGGAGGAAAGATAGTCTCTTTAATAAATGGTGTTTGAAAAAGTGGATCTCAACCTGCCAAAGATTAAAAGTAGACCCTTATCTTTCACCATGCAGTAAACTAAAATCCAAGTGGATTAAATATTTAAATATTAAAAAAGAGTCAATAAATTTTCTGGAAGATGAGTTAGAAAGAATTCTTGAAGACACTGACATAGGAAAAGACTTTATGAACAAATCCTCAGTAGCATGGGAACTAGCATAAAGAATAAACAAGTAGGATCTCATCTTATTAAAAAGCTTCTGCAATGCAAAGGAAACCTTCAACAGAACTAAAATACAATCTATAATGTGGAAAAATTATTTTACCAGCTGCTGCTCAGAAAAAGGACTATTACCTGGAATATATAAAGAACTCTAAACAATCACCCCCCAATATAAAGACCTTATTAAAAAATGGGCATCTGAAATGAACAGACATTTCTCAGACAAAAAAGTAAAAGCAACAAGTAATTATATGAAAAAATATTCCACAACACTGGTCATTTGAGGTATGCAGATGCAAACAACAATGAGATTCCACCTCACCCCACAAAGAATGACTGCTATCAAGAAGTCAACCAATAACAAATATTTGTTGGTTTGTGGGGAGAATGAACCCTTCTCCATTGTTGGTGGGAGTGCAGATTTGTGCAACCACTATGTAAATCAATATGGAGATATCTCAAAGAGCTGGGAGTAGAGGTTTCATTTGACCCAGCCATCCCTCTGCTGTGTGTCTTTCCAAAAGAATTAAAACAATCATATTGCAGTGATATATATGCACACCTATGTTTATAGCAGCGTTTTGTAGTAGCTAAAACTTTAAAACAGCCCGTTTGCTCATCAGTTGGAGACTGAATAAAGATGTCGTTTGTCTATAAAATGTAATATTACTCAGCCATAAAGAATGAGACATTAGATTCACTTATAGGAAAATGGATACATATTGAGGATATAGTCCTAAGTGAAATAAATAAATCACACATATCTAAATACTGAATAGTTTCTCTGGTATGAAAATCTATAATAGTATATAAGATCCTAATGAGAAAATTGACTTTGAAATAGGAAGAAAAGGGCTCATGGTGTAGGGGAAGTTTGAAGGGCAGGGGATAGGTAAGAATGGAAAAGAAAAAAAAATATGAGAAAATGAAAAAAAGGAAATAAAATGTGTGTAAATGGGGAGGTTGGGTGTGAAGGGAGGGCAGGGGAATGGGAAAAAATGAAAACCAAGACCTGTCATGTAAAGGTACAAGATCCCAATGGTGAATGTAACTGTACTGTATTCCTAAAATGTACCAACAAATTAGATCCCAATGGAATGTAACTGTACTGTATTCCTAAAATGTACCAACAAATTAAATGAGAGAAAAAATAATAATTTGCCCTTGGTAAGCTGGAAGTCTTTGTTTTTACTTTGGAATTGTTTGAGTGTGTTCTCACTTCTGTTTCTGTTGTTGATACTGTCCTTTGTTTGATTACTGGTTTAAACTCTGGATTTCCTGTCATAGCTTCTCTTTATGTTTTGAGTCTCTAATGACTCTGAGGAAATCTCTTTTTTAATATACCAGGAAGGACAACTGATTACGTCAATCACAACATCTTAGCCCAAGTGATGCAAAAAGCATTACCAAAGTGTGAAACACATCTTAGAAAATGATGATTTGTGATAGTTATTAATCTATCACCTTTATCTGTGTGAATTAAATTGAAATCAAGTTTAGAGCTTAGGAAAATGGCCTTTATGACCCCTGTGCTTCTGTGCTGTGACGGTACCAGCACAGCTAGGAGGATGGAATTGGGGGTTGTATGAGGAGGACTGCAGGTGCCCAAGCAATTCCACATGTTACAAGTCTACTTTGGATGTCAGGGACAAGGGAGAGGGCTACAGGCCAGCTCCATTCATTTCCACCTCTTACTTGTCTGCTGCCAAGGTCGGAGGCTGCGGTGGGACTTTTAGGCCAACTGCATGCAATTCTGCCTCTTACTGGTCTGCCTGAAATTTGTTTTCTGTGAGGATTGAATCTCATCATTCCATGCTCTTTTGGCATTTGTCGACTTTGGAAAAAGTTATCCCAAATTACTGTGTTGAGTTGGCATTGTACAGAAATTAACAGCCATATTGGTCTCGAAATGTTCATTTTTTTCCATTTCCACAGGGGTAATGCACTGTATTAAATATATAAGGTCATATCTATGTCGGTTTGACTACAGAAACTAATAAAGTATTCTCTAAATAATGAAAAAAATTGCACTGAAAATTTTGCTGTAATTATAGTGAGTTTGTGTATATAAGTGCTTTGTTGTTTTAGTCTAATGGTATTCAGGATTTCTTCATTGTCCTGGACTTCTGGTAATTTTTACTCTGGAGAAATTGTTTTCTGATAATTTCTATTTGGGGTTCTATATTTTCTGCTTACTTTTATGCAGACTTCTTCCCCCTAACTAGTAAAGTTTTCTGATATGATTCCTATAAACCTAATTTTAAATCATCTGTGCTGTCTTCCATCCTTTCTTTAATTCTAATTATACCTAGGTTAGTCTTATTTGCATCACCTAGGAACTGTTGAATTAAGTTCCTGCTCTCTTGTTTTTATGGTGTCTCTCCATATTTGATTGTGCATATTAACCCTATCTTCTATTTCTGAGACTCTCTCACATTAGACACTTCTACTACCCCTACCATACATTGAATTTTGTTGTGTTTTATATTTCTGTTTGATACTTATTTATGCACTGTGTTTGTTTATTAAATTTGTCATTCACATATTCTACCATTTTGGTTAGCTCCTCTAGTTTGTATTTATATCTTCTTTAAGCTCACTGGCCATTTTGTTTATTATGTTTGTTATTGTTTGCTTAATTACATAATCTTTGATCTAGCCTAGGTTCCTCTTTTTATTATTTTGCATAGAAAAATCATGTTTTTTTAAAAAATTTCCTCTACATTTATGTCCTTTGGATCTCTATGGGGAAAGGTGGTAGCTTTTGTAGGGATTTTATTACCTTATTTTCTTATCTTCTTTTTGAGCACAGGTCTGAGGATCAATCAGAGTGGAAAGACACTTGTTGCTAGTATGGAGAATTCTTTAGTAATACTGTTTTCCAGTGATGTGATATTGATTGTGTCTCCTTCTTTGGTAATTTTCTATCTCTTCACCTTACTCTGCATAAAAGGATAACAGCTGTTTTCCGTTTTGCAAAGAGAGAATCCCTATTGTTCATAACAACATGAATATATCCTCCTATACCTCAGCATTTTAACTAAGAATTACTTTACAATTTCACTTTTTTATCAATATAATACAGAATGTGCTATGTATACTGTTACTAAGAGTACATTGTAGAGGAAAGGTGGAAACAAAAAAGAGGAAAGGCAAAGGGAAAGTCAGTAATAGGAGATATATCAAGAAGTGAAAAACAGAGCAGATCAAACTGTGCTGAAATACTTTGTAGACTGAATGAAGGCCTAGTTTTGGTGTTTGAGAGAATACTTGTGTGTGCATAAAGAGGAATTTTGAGGGAACCTATAAATTTGTTGTTTATTTACTTTAACTTTGGATGTTCCACGCACAATATTCGTGTTACCCATTCTTGCTCATGAATGACTATATTTAAAATGAATCAATGGGCTGGGAATTTAGCTCAGTGGTTCCACCACCTTCTTCACAAGTGCAAGACCCAAGTTTGATCCTGGTACCAAAAAAATAAATAAGTGAACCACTGATTAGTTATTACTTTTCTTTGCCCATATAAACTTCATGTGTGTGTGTGTGTGTGTGTGTGTGTGTGTGTGTGTGTATGAAGAGGCAAGAGAGGAAATAAAGATAAGGGGAAAACAGAAGAAGAGAAAATAAAATTTAGAATGGAGAAAATAAGAAAAATGAAGGTAAAAGTAAAAATAACAAAAATGAAGAGAAAGTAAAAATGAAATGGATAAAATAAATAAAAGCAAAAACCCTCAAAACACCCCATGAAGTTGCAAAATCACAAAATAAAATCTTCATCATGGTCGCATTTAAATTATATTCTAAATTCAATTGCATAGCTGAACTGGTCCCTCCACCCTCATGGTCTGCTTAATTGCCTGCTTTTGAGTATAGAAACTTGGCAATCCAGATGGCTTTCTTGGTCAGTCTCCAGACTGCAAGCAGTGTTGTTGGTGAGGCTAAATGTAGACATTTTGTCTCTGTCATAAGATCAATCTGAGTCAATTTGCAGAGAGGAGGGCACAATGAAGTTGATTTACACCCAGTTTTCTGTTGATTTTCACCTGAACACTCTTGCTCCCTACTCACTTTCCTGCAGGGCAAGTCCCAACACTACCTCTGTGTTTATTCTCTACAAGTCTCCCCAGATGCACCCTGCTACTGATACCACAATTTATCCTTTTCTGGTCACTCTCCCTAAAACATCACTTTCAAGTCTGCAAATCTGGTGAAACCTCAGGACTTCCTATTTTCAGGTAGGCTTTGGCTAGGAGTATTGTGGGGAGTGTTCCCTCTAGGTTCCCGCTAGACAGCATGATCCACTTGTAGTTTTTTCCATAAACACAACATCCTTGAGCAATATATATAATTATTTATGTGAAACAGTTAAGTAATTATTTATGTGTAGGTCCATCCTCCTTTTCCCCCAGGATCCCATTGCTCCCAGAGGATGCTCTCTAGCCCATAGGTCATTTTCTCAGCACTCATATTCCCAATCCTAATCACAGTGGTGTGATTGTTTTCAAATTCTTTACTCTTCTACATCACTGGGTTTTTCTTATACACTGATTTTCAAGTTACTCACTCACTACATTCCTCATCTCATTTGGTCAGATAAACTGATTAGGAGTCTATTTCATCATTCATGCAGCTGCTGAAAATCCAGATTCCCTCCACCAGGGAGCCAGACCTTCTCCAAGCATGGTCTACCTATCAGACTTGGGACACAAGGAATACTGCAGTTCAGGAGCTTTATACCTTCCTTTCTAAACTCCCCTGCTAATGTAGTTCATTTTAGTGTCTTTCTCTTTCCATATACATTTCCAAAATCTGGTTTTCTGTATGGTCCCCAAATAAGTGTACCTGCCTTCCATTGGTGTAGAAATCAGAGACCCTATCTCTTACTGTAGCTACCTGGCTGTCCACGATCTGTGTTGATGCTGTTTTAAATTCCTGTCTTCTCTGAAATCAGGGAAAGTCAGTTATTTCTTGACCAAGTGATTAACTCCACACTCCAAATACTTCGTTAATTAGTTTCTCACATTCCTTGGCTATCACATAACCAATCTGATTTTCCCGGGTACTAGATATAAGAACAGGCTTCTGAGTGGACCTAGCTAATTAATAGGAACTTGTGACATTCATCTATCGCCTCCATTTGCCATACAGGTTTAGCTTGCTGGTATCCTGGCCTCAGGTGCAGCTCTTTGAATAGCCCTACTTGGCATTTTCTCTCATTTGGAGCTATAACTAATAACAAGTTCTTACTTTCATCTATATAAATGAAATTAGTTATATCTTGTCATGAAATGTAACTTTAAGTCTTATAAAACAAATTTTAAACAATAAGATTTACCTTGTCTCTGATTGTGTCTGACTTTACAGTGATCTCCTGAAGCAGATGCTTTTAGCAGATACTTTACTATACAGTAGTATTTGGAGTTAGACCATCTGAATTTAAATTCTGAAAACTAATTAGCTGTACTATCTAAAATCAAGACTTGCTTCTCTATTTAAGGAGGAATGATTTATTTGGGCTTACAGTTCCTGGTCATCTGGCTTTCAGACAGAAACCGGTTGGTGGAAGGGCCTGAGTGGAGGAAAGTTCAGCCCATGGAAGTTAGGAAAAGACTTGCTACTCTTGACCTCAGTTTCTGTATTCATAAAATAAAAGTACTGATCTCAGTATGGTGGCATACCAATGGTAAATACTCATAGATATCAGGGAGCAGCTATGTGGACCAGAGTAGCACAGGTGCAGCTGTATCCCAGCCAGGGCCCTGCCCCAAATGCAGAGGCTTGGGCACACCCACCCAAACCAAAAGCCCATCAAGAAAATGCCTGCACAGGGGCATAAGCTTCAGCCAGAGGCTCACCCAGATACTGTGAAGAGATAACTTAGCCAGGAGCCTGGACAGAGAACAGGAACTAGGGTACACAGCCTGCAGCCAAGACAACAGCTACATAGGGGTCCAAGTGAGAGGCACTCCTAGATATGACCCCAAGCATGCACAGGCCCCATCCAGAAGCCCTCCATGACAACAGGTGAACTCTGGGACCAGAAGGCCACCATTCTGGACCCAGGAATTGATGTACTAGTGAGCAGCAGAGTGGATACCTAAGAATTGAAGACCACTGGGTCATAAAAAAGTTGCCTCAACAAAGGCACTGCAGACTACATTGTTCAAATGAGAGGGCAGGTAAATAAGTCTCACATCCAGACTTCCAGATCACCTAAGGCAACTAAAAAGGGGAATGGAATGTAACAATCTGATACTCAACAACCTGGACTCCCTGAACTGGCAATGAAAGAGGACTTGGAAAGAATGAAATCAGAAATATTTTCTCAGATAACATCAGAGATTGTGCCCATAGTACAAGACATGATTAATAAATCTAGAGAGAACACAGATAAAAGAAATAGAGGAGCTGAAGAACATGATGGAATCACAACATGGGAAACAAATGGAATCCATAAAGCAGATGAAAACATTTTTTTCAGGAGATTAAAAACTCCATTGAAAGTATACACAGCAGAATGAGCCAATGCAGGAAAGAATTTCAGATATATTAAATAGGATTGCTATTAGTGACGAGGAAATAAAAATTTCTTAAATGTAGTAAAGTACCACAAGAAATCAATCCAGCACCCTCTAGGCAATCCAAAGAAGAATAACATAGGATTGATTAGAGTAAATGAAGAAACAGGAGAGAGTGCAAATGACATAAAAAATTGTTCACAGAAGTAATGGTAGAAAACTTCCCAAATAGGGGGAAAGAATTTGACATACAGATAAGTGAAGCATATAAGACTTCAACTAGCCATGATGAAAAAAAATCTACATAATGGCATATATCAGAGAAGATTCCAGAAACCCAACAAAAGAAGAAAACTCTACAAGCAGTTAGAGAAAAGAAACAAATCACATAAAAAGGAAATTCCATCACAATCACAGCAGACAACCTACACAAACCTACATGGAAAGAAGAGTATGGAGTAACATATTTCAATCATGAAAGGAAAACAATCTCCAAGCCAGATTTATGTTCCCTGAAAAATAATCTTTCAAAATTGATGGATAAATAAGATAATTTCATGACAAAGTGCACCTTAGGAACCTATGAATAACAAAAGAACACTCAAAAAATTTTAAACAATATCACAGGAATAGACAATGAGAATCACAACCCCAAAAGCCCAGTAGAATGAATCCATCAGCAACAACAAGAAACTAAATGAAAAGTGGGAGAATCCAATGACAACAAAAAGTCATGATAATGATAACTCAATACGTATAATTTACAACCATCACTGTGAATAGTCTCAATTCACCAATAAAAGAAATAGGCAGAAAGGATAAAAAAGTAAGATCCAACAATATGCTGAATACAAGAAACTCACAATTAAAAAAAACTCATAGACTAAAATTTAAAGGGTAGAAAAGAATACTCCGTACAACAGGAACAACAACAAAAAAGCAGGACTTGCTATCCTCTTTGCAAGTCAAGTATATTTCAAACCAACATTGGTTAAGAAAGACAAAGACGGACACTACATCCTTGTAAAGGGAAGAATCCAAGAGGAAGAGAAGACAATCATTAATATATACAAACCACACAATAGTGAGCCCAACTATATAAAACAAATACTAACAAACATAAAAAATAAAATAAATATTAAAACAATAGTTGTGGGGGACCTAAATAATCCACTGTAACAAAAAGATAGATCAACTAGACAAAAAATAAAGATTGAAATACTAGAACTTCAACAAACACTTGAACAAATGAATTTAACAGATGTTTACAGTGTTCCACCCTACAAAATCAGAATACACATTCTTTTCAGTGACAGTTGGGTCATTATCCACAATAGACCACATACTCACTCATAGAAACTGTTTCAGTAAGTGCAAAGTAATTGAAGTTATCCCCTATGTATTATCAGATCATAGTGTGATGAAAATGGAGATCAATAGCAAAAGAAACCACAAGACTTTAATAAAATGGTTATTGAACAGCACACTACTGAATAACCAATGCATCACAGAGGAAATTAAAGAAGAAATCAGATAGTTCCTACAATTAAATGACATTGACAGTGCAACATATCACAATCAATGGAACACAATGAATGCAGTCTTACAAGGGGAATTCATTGGACTGAATATGCATATTAGGAAAACAGCGAGCTCAATTAAAAACCTGATTCTGAACCTCAAGCTTCTAGAAAAAGAAAAGCAGGACAAAAGCACTGCTCATATAAGGGAGGAAATTATAAATATCAAGGCAGAAATTAATGCAATGGAGTCTAAGAGAACAATGCCAAAAAAATCTATGAAGCCAAGACCTGGTTTACAGAGAGAACGAATAAACAAAAATTGACAAAACCTTAGTCAAATTTATCAGAAATGTAAAGGCCCATATGCATGCAATTAGGAATAAAAACTGTGAAATTGCAATGGACCCAGCAGAAATCCAGAAGATCATAAATACCTACTTTGAGAACCTATATGCCAAAGTGTTGAAAAATAGAGATAATATGGACATATTCCTAGATATGGACAAGTATGGATATAGGACATATTCCTAGAATTACCAATGTTGAATGAAGATGACATAGAAATTCTAAATAATCCAATATCAATCAATGAAATTTAAAATATTGGCCTATCGGCTGGGGATTTAGCTCAGTGGTTCGGTGGCCTGCCTTGCAAGCGCAAGGACCCGAGTTCAATCCCTGATACCAAAAAAAAAAATAAATAAATGAAAAAAATATATATCATTAAAAACTTACTAAGAAAATCCTGGGACCTTAAGGCTTCACTGTTTAATTCTACAAGACATTGAGAGAGGAACTAGTGCTACTACTGTTTAAAATCTTATATGAAATTGAAAGGGAAACAGTACTCCCAAATTCATTCCTGGAAGCAAGCATCATCTTGATCCCCAAAGCAGAAAAAGACCCAACCTAAAAAAGGAATTATAGGCCAATCGCACTAATGAAAATATACTGGCAAGTAGAATGCAGGAGATCATCAAGATCACACAGTTTGATCAAGTGGTATTCATCATGGGGATGCAGGGATGGTTCAACAAATGCAAATCAATAAATGCAATACACTATATTAATAGAGCCAAGAATAAAAACCATATGGTCATCGCAGTAGATGCAGAAAAAAAAAAACATTCGACAAAATCCAACAGGATTTCATGATTAAAACCCTCCAAAAATTGAAATAGATGGTCTCTATCTCAATCTGATAAAACCATCTATGAAAAACCAACAGCCAATAACATATTAAATGGTCAAACTCTGAAATGTTTGACAATAAAATCAGAAACAAGACAAAGATGTCCACTCTCACCGCTCCTCTTCAATATAATTTCAGAAACATTAGCCATAGCAATTAGACAAGAAAAAGAAATAAAAGGAATAAAGATAGGAAATGAAGAAGTCAAATTGTCCTTATTTGCAGATGACATGATACTCTATATAGAAGACCCCATGAATTCTACCAATAGCCCTCTGGACTTAATAACCAAATTCAGTAAAGTAGCTAAATACAATGTCAACACACAAAAATCAATAGCTTTTCTGTACATGAAAAACAGATTCACTGAGAGAGAAATGGGGCAATCAATTCCTTTCACAAAAGCATCAAAACAATTGAAATATGTATGAATCAACAAAAGAAACCAAAGACCTTTAGTTTGAAAACTACAGGAGTCTGAAAAAAGATTGAAGAGGGTATCAACACAATGGAAAGACATCCCTTGCTCCTGGTTAGTGAAATCTACATAATGAAAATGGCAATACTTTCAAAACTGTTATATAGATTCAATGCAATCCAAACTGATATCCCAGCAGTGTACTTCATAGACATTGAAAAAAAATCAAAAAATTCATTTGGAATAAGAAGAGACCTATAATAGCAAAAGCAATTTTAGTTAACAAAGACAAGGTAGGGGTATCACAATCCCCAACCTGAAACTATACTACAAAGCTTCTGTGATAAAAACTTCATGGTACGAGCAAAGAAAAAGACCCAAGGATCAGTGGAATAGAACAGTAGATGCAGAAACCACTCCGTATATACTCAGCCAACTTATCTTGAACAAAGGAGCCAAACACCCTCAATAGAGGAAAGATAGCCTCTTTAATAAGGGGTCCTGGGAAATTTGGGCTTCAATTTGCTAAAGATTAAAACTAGACCTATATCTGTCACCATGCACTAACATATTTGAAATGGATTAAAGATCTAAATTTTAAAACAGAAAAACTAATTCATCTGGAAGAGAGATTAGGTATAACTCTTGAAGACATTAGTGTAGGAAAATATTTTATGAACTAAACCTTAGTTGCCCATGAACTACCACAAACAATCAAGAAGTGGGATGTTTTCTTATTAACTAGCTTCTGCACAGCTAACAAAATGACCAACAGTGTGAAGAGACAACTTACAATGTGGAAAAAATGTTTCACCAGCTGTTCATCAGAAAAATGCATACTATCTAGAATATATGAATAACTTTAAAAAATCAGACCTCCCAAATGTAAAGATCCAATGCAAAAGTGGGCATCTGAAATAAACAGACATTTCTTAGAAAAAGACGTAGAAATAGCAAATAAACATATTGAATAATGTTCAACATCACTGGTCATTTGAGAGATGCAAATGAACACAATGCTGAGATTTGACCTCATTCAAGAAAGAATGGTTGCAAAAATGAAATCAACCAATAACAAATGCTGGTGGGGCTGTGGGGATAGAGGAACCCTGCTCCACTGATGGTGGGAGCATAGACTGGTGCAAACAATGTGGAAATCAATATGGAGATTCCTCAAAGAACTGGCATTTAAAGTCTTATTTGACCCAGCAATTCCCCTGCTGGTTATCTTTCTCAAAGAATTAAAAGAGTCATACTACAGTGATATATGTGAACCCCATGTGCTTAGCAGCACAATTTATGCTAGCTAAAACTTGGAGGAAACTCAATTGTCCATCAACAGGAGACTAGATAAAAGACGTGTGTGTGTGTGTGTGTGTGTGTGTGTGTGTGTGTGTGTGTGTGTTATAAAATGCAGGACTACCCAACCATAAAGAGTTGGAAACTATTCTTTATGGCTGTGTAGTACTGCATGAAAAATTATAATTATAAATAAGATCCTAGTGCTATAAGTGACAATGTGAAATAGGAAGAAAAGGGCTAAAGGTATAGAGAAAGTGGGAAGGGTAGGGGAAAGCAAATAAGGGAAAAGAAAAAAAATCTGAGAAGACAAAAAAATCGAAATAAAATTTTTGTAAATGGGGAAGGCAGGAGGGGGTGAAGGGAGGGCAGGGGTACAGGGAAAAAATGAGAACCAAGACCTGTCATGTAAAGGTACAGTATCCCAATGATGAATGTAACTGTATTGTTTACCTAAAAAGTACCAATAAACTCAATGAGAAAAAAAAGTGAAAGCTAAAGATATTTATAGCTAAATAGATTCACACTGAGGTGATACACAAGTGAAATGAATAGCACACGTGGAAATACTGAATAGTTTCTCAAGTGTGAGAAACCGAAAGTGTAAATAAGAACTAAAAGGTATAATAGATAATGTGAAATAGGAAGAAAAGGTGAAGAAGTAAGGGGAGGTGGGAAGGGTAGGGGAAAAGAAAGAAGGGAATGGAATTGATATGAGAAACAGAAGAAATTGTAACAAAGTCGTTCTAGATAGGGATGGGTGGAGGTGTTGAATGGAGGGCAGTTGAAGGGAGGGCAGGGGAATGGGGGAAAAATTAGAATCAAGATGGATTATGTAAACGTACAAATTTCCAATGATGAATGTCTTTATAATGTATGCCTTAAATGCACCTTTATAAAAGCATATTAAAATACCTATTTTCACATCATCCTTGCAATAATTAAATTATAGCATATATGTAAGACTCTTTGCTTACTACTTGGCAAATAGCTGAGTAATGAGTACATAGTATTATTAATTGTATATATTCTCATTGTGTTGTAATTAATTGTTTCACTTTTAGAGGTTTATTCTATACACTAATGAGATGAATGTTTCACTTATTTTTCAGAAGACAAGTTTTTCATTTGGGGATGTTAAAATTAATTCTTCCATTTCCCCAAAATTTATTATTCCACTTTTATCATATACTCTTTATGAGATCTAGAATTCATTTTATGTTACCCATTTTCTTTCATTTATTTTAGTTTTACATTACTATCATATAATCTTTAAATATTAATATACTTAAATGTAATTTAACGACTGATGAATTTCTTCATAATTTTTATTTGACAAATTTTAGAATTATGTTATATTAACAAAATTTATATTATTGGTAATTTTATAGCAATTTCCCTAAAACTTAAAAAAAGGAGGAATAAATACAATTATTAGTATTCAGTTCACCCAACCAAGGACTTGTATATTCATTTCTGATGTGAATTTTTAGGATATACTTAGGAATCTGTATGAGGGATTAGCTGATATTCTAATCCAGTCCTTATAACTAGCTATTTGCCTGTGGATGAGTGTTATGATAGCGATGTAACTCTTGTTTTGTAATTTATGGCATTTATATTGTGTTTATATAAGTTAAAATAGTCATAAAACAAGGTAAGGAGTTATACACTCACAATGAAGATGTTGTTACTCTTGTTGCTAAAGTTAGACTTTCGGGGCAGCTGATTTAGCTCGGCGGTTTGGTCGCCTGCCTTGCAAGAGCAAGGACCCAAGTTCAATCCCTGGTACCAAAAAAAAGTTAGACTTTTATGAAAAAGGCCAATTTTGAATTGAAGGTACTTCTCATGTAAAAATAAAGGATATCCATGGATACAAGGGTAAATATCAGAAAATCAGACAGTCCTAGGGATTTCAGTACTGATCATGACATCAGAAGAATGCTTTACTATTACTAATTTGATGCTAGTATTTCGTTCTTTTTATTTTCATTTTCCAGCACTTGGAATCAAACCCAGCACCTTAATATTTCTTTATGGTAAACACAATTCACCATAGAATATGTACACTGGATGAAGTAAAATCAACATAATTGTATAGCCCTCAGAGCTCTAAGGAACCATGAAGTAACCAAGCTCTCATTAAATACAAATGAGTCTCCTTGAAATTTTTCTGTATTAATGAATTACTACTTCATACACAGTAATGAGAAACTATTTGTTTTATTTTGTTTTTATTACGTTTGTCATACATAATGATCACATTCAGCATAGCAAATTTGTCCCTGTACATATGTCTTTTTAAAAATTTTTATTAGTAGATAATGGGATTACATTCATCATGCGGATTTGTTATATGTACATAACACATCTTAATTATTTTTCCCCTTTCTTCCCTCTGAACATTTCCTTTTCCCATCTGAACATTTTCTTCCTACTTTGCAATATCTGTCATTCATTTGGTACTTGTTTCTGCTTTTGATTTCTCACAGAAGAGAAATGATGCGATATTTAGGCATGTGTGGCCGATTCATTTCACCTAAGTAAATGGTCTCAAAGTAAATCCATTTAACTAAAACATCTCAAATTTATCTTTCTTTACGGCAATGTAGTACTCCATCATATATAAAAACAAGTTTTTGTCCATTCACCTGTTGGTGGTATCTAGACTGTTTCTAAGAGTTATCTATTACAAATTGTGCTGCTATAAACATAGATGTGAATATATCACTGTGGTATTATACTTTGGAGACTTTAGGAAGATACTAAAAAGAGGGGAATATGTGGTTCAAATGAGATCTCTATCTTCAGTTTTTCAAACAATTTCCATACTGATTTCCATATTGCTTGTATCAATTTACACTCCCAGCAACAGTGGAGAAGGGGTCACTTTTTCCACATAGCCTCACCAGCTTTTGTTATTGGTTGATTTTTTGATGATATCCATTCTTTGTGCGGTGAGTGTGAATCTTACTGTTTTAATTTGCATCTCTCAAATGACCAATGATGTTGAACATATTTTCATATATTTATTTGCTGTTTGTAGTTATTGGTCTGAGAAGTGTCTATTAATTTCAGATTACCATTTTGAATTGGATCGTTAAATTTAGGGGTCTTATTGAGTTCTTTATATATTCTAGATATTAGATATTTGTCTGAGGATACCTAGCAAAATGTTTTGCCACGCTGTGGATTGGCTCTTCACTCTGTTCATGGTTTCTTTTGCTGTGTAAAAGCTTTTTAATATGGTGAGAACACAGTTGTTCATTCTGTGTGCTATGTCCTGTGTTATCAGGGTTTTGTTCATAAAATCTTTGCCTATATCTATCTCTTCAAAAGTTACATCTGTTTTATCTTCCAGCACATGAAGTTTCTGTTTTTATATTTATATATTTGATCCATTTCAATCAGCATCTTCTATTGTTTCATTGCCTATTTTTTGACAGTACCATGCTCACAGCAGCTTTGTAGTGTAATTTCAAGTTGGGAATTAAGATACCCCTGCCCTGCCTTTGATGCCCAGTATTGTATTTACTATTTTCAGTCTCTTCTGATTCCAAATGAAGTTTAGATTTGTTTTTTCTAGTTCTGTCAGGTATGTTTCTATTTTTCACAAATCCATCTCTCTGTCTAGGAGATAGGCTAGGAAAACAAATGTGAAATATCTAAATATCTAATTCCACTTAGGTGTGTGTGTGTGTGTGTGTGTGTGTGTGTGTGTGTGTGTGTGTGTTATGTTTCAGACCTAAATTTGTGTGTTTGGTAGTGAGGCCTGGCTGGAAGAGACAAGTCATTGGGAGCATCATTTTGAAGGAAGTATTTTAATCTTCATTCCTCCCCTTTTCTCTGGGCCTCTTAGCTTTCACATGCTAAACAGCTGTTTCCACCAAGCCTTTCTGTGATGCAGCTTCTGGCTTCAAGCCAGCTAACCATTGATGAAAGCCAGTGAAATTGTTTTACCTTTCATTCCTTTATATATAGGTGCAAGTATTTTGTCTCAGTGACAGAAAAGTGACTAATACAGAAAACTGTTACCAAAGTGAGGTCGTTGTTAGACCTCTACTCAATTGTGGGGTTCAAAAGCTTTTGGAATGGTTTTGTGGGAAGAGTTTGGAAATATTTGGGTATTAAGGCTAGAGCAGACCTAGAATGGAATAAACCAAGTTAGTTGGTAGATTATGGTTGGAGCTCAGAACACCAGAATGCTGACAGGAATGTGAACATAAAGATCAGACTCAGAAAACTCTCAGGTGGGAACAAGGTCCTTAGCAGTTCAATCAAGATCATTTGTGTTTGTTATTTTGCTCAGAGAATTTGCAGAAGACCAAGATTTAATGTAGGGAACAAATTGATATGGCAGAGAAAAAGTGAAAACAGCTCAACATTCAGGCTGTTGCAAAGATTCTACTGGCTGATTTTAGCCAGACCTTCGACAATGAGCAAGAACAAAGGATAGATATAAAATTTTTTTGTTTCAGCAAAATGAAACAGCCTGCAATTTTGAAGCTAAGAATAACATAGTTGCTGAAAAAATTAGTATTATAAAGAAGGGTCATAAAATAAAGTAAGATACATTAAGTACATGTGTGTACTCCCTAAGAGAAATATAAACATTATGTACTGAAAACACATACTAATAGAAAAATAAATAAACAATAAAATGAAAGAAAAAGAAGCCAAGTACTAGGCAGCAAGATAATAGGAAAGATACCTTAAAAGCATTTCACAAATCAACAAGACCTCATCCATCTAAGGATCAAAATGTTAATTCCAATCAACACATGCAATACTTAAGCAATATTCTGTTCTAGTAAACTAGCATCCTTATGTAGGTAAAATTATGATAATTATAATCAGAAAGGAAAAAAACAGAGGTTAGTTTATTGTGTCTTATTTTGCTTGGTGAGCCCATGATATTTCTACTGATTATTTTTATTCTTTTTGAAATTATAAAAAATATTCAAAATAATTTGTTTTGAATTTTCCTTCCAGAAGTTAAATCAGTGTTTTTGGCCCATATTTTCAGAAAGTTGTTTTTATCTCCAATTTTTGAAAATCAGGACATATGTTCATGGCCTCAATATTTCAAACTTCTTTCTTGTTATTTACATTGGCAGTGATACAAATTCACATATTGTTAGATAAAACTTTTGAGGTACACACAGACTCATTTGAATGTCACCAGAATTTTATTGAACTTTAAATAAAATCTCTGTGATACATTCAGTGATATTTGTTCTAGACTTTTTAGTTGAAAAGCTATTTTATTTGCTGGAAGATCATGAAGCAAATGAGATTTGAAATGGTTCCTTCATCTGTTTAAAATTTGTGATCTTTTTCATTCAATTAACTACTTCCTTGAGTCTTATTGCTTTAATAGTTACTTGGAAAAAGTGATATTATTACCCTCTAACTTTTTTATAAGTCAATTAGTTTGTAGATTTAGTATTTTCAGCAATATTAGAAGAATTTTGTGACATTCTCTAATATTCTGGTTATTTTTAAGCATTTATATTTATATAAATCCCAAATCTCTATATTATCATCAAAATATGCATAATGCCTTTTTTTCAATTTCTCACCAGAATAATCTCCATATAACTACTTATCTTTTGATGTGTTTTTTTTTCCTAAACACATAACAATAGAAGAGCATATATATGCATATATATAATAAGCTGAGAGATGGCTCTTAATATTCTAGATTTTTCTAGTATTGTTCCAAATAGCAGAGATATATAACCATATAACTGTTGAGAATTTGTCTTTATCTTTATCACAAAATTAAAGCACAAAATAAACTATATTTACTACTTTCATAATTATTACTTTTTAGATATTTTATGAAACTTCTGTCACAAGAATATCTGAGTAGTAAAAATTTATATAATTTTTAAGTAATAGTTATGATAATTTTAACCACAAGGAAAGCAAATATTAATAACATTTAGGATGATTTAATTATTTGTAATAATAAATTATAATAATATGTTAAATTGTAGTACTCTTAATTATTTTAACTAGTTTTGTTTTGTTTTGGTACTGGGGTAGAACTCAGGAACTTGCACTTGTGAGGTTGGCAGTGTCATCACTGAGCCAAATCTCCAGCCCTATACTTAATTATTTTATTATAATATTATTAATTATAAACCATTAGAACATACTAGTTGACAGTTACTGTTCTAAAGGTTGTTTGTTTTTAATTTTTATCTGAAGACAACTTTATTTTAGGTGCTTGAATTTTAAAAGCTGCATAGAAATGCGGGCATGATCTTTTTCCTATGCAAGGTAGGTTAGTTAAGAGGATGAAAATTAAAACCACAGATAAAGTATTTTCTTTGAATTGCCTATGTTAGACTTAAAAGACAAGTTGCACCACAAGAGCTCTATTTAACTGCAAAGCAAGATGACAAGAAACCTTATTAGTCTCATCCTACCTTTAGAAAAAATAGTTTTATATTTTCAATTCTTAATGAGGTATTAGGTTCAAATTTATCTCACATGCAAAGTTTGGAAGTCTACAGAGAAACCAATATAAAGTATTCTGGAGCATTAATGTTGAATGGAAGAAGGACATACAAATGCTATCTCAAAAGAAGCATGTTCAAGCCAGGACTTGCAATATTCTCATAGATAAGATCAAGTTTAATGTGAATAAGAAAGTGAAAAATATGACAGATAATTAAACAAACTTTCCTAATTAAGAGTTAACATAAAACACATCTTCAACTTTAAACCTTGAAGAATATCTTCTATTATATAGATCACATATAGAAAAATATACTTAAAATTTAAACATTATAATTATGAATAATAAAATATAACAAAAGCTCAGGATATAGGGCAAACAAAGACAAGGTACTCAAACTCTAAATAATAGGCTTTAAGAAGAAGAAAAATAAACCCAAAATGAAGGACTAAGATACTAGAATGAATAATAAGCAAAGATATTAGTTAACATTGTTTATATACACAAACAATAAGTATGCTGCAGCTCATATTCCAAACTGCCTTGGCAACTGCTTTACTAAGTTTTATTGGATTATACCCATGCTTAATGTAATCATTATTTTTATCCATGAACTTGAATTTCCCACAGACTGTCCAGGCATTTGACTAAAAATTTCTCTGGATGTGTCTTTAATAAAGTTTCTGGATGGAATTAATATTTAAAATGGTAGACTAGGAAAGCAGATTGCCCTCCTTAATGTAGATGAAGGCCTGTATAAAGCTCACCCTTCCTGAAGTAAGAAGAAATTTTTCCTGTTTTCATATTGTAGCATCATTTCTTTTTCTTTATGCCTTCAGAAATAAAATATGTTTGAAATAAAGCATTTGTTATTCTTGGACATTGAATTGGCCAGATTTCATACAGGAAAAGTCACAGTGACTCCTTTAGATCCCTACCTTGCTGACTGCATAACTTGGAACTCAACATGCATAATTATGTGGGCCAGTTCCTAATTATATACCTGCTGGTTCTGTTTCTATGGAGAATCCCAACTGAGCCACTCATTCATTTAATTATGTGTGCTTTTCAGTACAACCAAAGCTCTGCCTGAGTATTTGTAAGAGAAATTGAATAGTTCACACAGCTGAAAATCTTTATTTTCTGGCCTGTTACAGAAAATATATTTGGACTTCTAATCTCAACTAACATTGACTATAAAATTTTGTTGAAGATGTAGGTGATGCAATAACAATAATATTAACAATGGCAATTAATATAAGGGATATGAAAACAAAGTGAAATGAAATTGCTGTCAACAATATCTAGAATGGAAGAAGTTACTAGTTAATATATTTTAAAATCATTCTATTGATTGACAAATAATGATATTAATTAAAAAGGATTTAATAAAGTCAATAAAATGTATTATCACTATGGAAGTTATCACAAAAATAAATAAAAATGTTTCAAATGGCTAATGGAGAAATAAGCAATAATAATTTAGAAACATTTAATTGCAAGAATACAATATTACATTTAAGTTAGCAGAGAAATAGCACCATGCTTTTGAAATTTAAAAATAATACTTGCCTGTAATATATAGATCAAATAATAATAATGGAAAATAGTATTTGAAAACAATAAAGATATCACTTAAAAAATTGTGAAATACAAGAAGAATAGATTTCATGGAAAATTTGTGGCCTGAAATTTTTATAATATAAATAACAAGAGGGTGATATTAATATCATTAATATCAAATTTCAGAAATTAAAAATATATTGATTCAATAAATTTAAGGTTAGCAGGGATTGGGTAATAATGATAAAGCATAAGTTCATGAAGTTTAAAACTATAATAAAGTCAACAAAAATTGTGCTTTGAAAATCAGTAGGCTTGTTTTGTGCAAAACTTATCAAGATAATGATGAATAAGCAATAAAATGAACAAATAGTACTGGAATGAAAAAAAGACATAGAGATGCATTAGAGATTAAAACATAATGAGAAACTGTGAATACTTTTATGTCAAAAATATGAAGAAATAAAATAAAACCAACAAATACATATAAAATTGAAATTAGTCAATACAAAATAGAAAACTTGGCTGGACAATATCATTGAAGTAATCAAATCGATAGCTAATACTCTTTTATCTAGCCCCCTGCTACACAAGTAAATGGGTTAAAACTTTCACACATAGCTTCTAAATTAAAATATTGAAAAAATTTTCCAGATATTACAAGAAAAAATCCCTTACCTTATTTTTTGAAGCTAATATATGTATGCCAATAAAACCAGATAAATAAATCTTTAGGAGGAACCATGGTTTACTAAATCTCACTTAAGAGTATGGATGCATACGTGAGTTCCTGGGTTCAATATTCAGGGTCAAATATAAATAAATAAGTACAGAAATATATAAGATGCAAAAATTTCTCAAATATAAAGAATCACGCACAGAATATATGTTTTAAAATGACCTAATTAATGGAAATAAAGTTTTTGTAAATAGAAAAGGAGGAGGGGGTGAAGAGAGGGCAAGGTATGGGGAAAAATGAGAACCAAGATCTGTCATGTAAAGGTACAAGATCCCAATGATGACTGTAATTATACTGTATAACTAAAATGTACCAATGAACTGAATGAGGAAAAAAAATTGACCTAATTGAATTTAACCCCATCAATGCAAGATTGCTTTAACATTTGGCCATCTATATAACCTTATTTGGTGGTTGTCTTTCTTACTATTTATTTTTCTTTTATACACATTTGCAGTACATAATGATTACATTCCTCATGGGGAGCTGGTTTATGTTAACCATATTAATAGACAAATGGAAAAAAACTATATCACTAATTCATTAAATGGTGAAAAATATTTAAAAATATGTCATTTTGTTAGCAAATTGAAAAGAAAAAATATTGCCTCAGTCTCATAAAAAGTATTAAAATTAGAAAATAATGCTAAATGCTATAATATTAGAAGTTTTCATGGATACCAGTAAATGAGACAAGGATATGTTGTACTATCACTTCTAATAAGCATTAGAGTGAATCATTCCGTCAAGTCAGAAAAATAATCAATTTTAAAAAATTAAAGAAAAGTCATTACTTGCAAAAGTAATCAATCGGATTGCTGATTGTAATAACAAAAATTGCACACATAAAAGATCCAAAAGAATTTATAGTGTCATCATGGCAGGCTATAGAACCCACAAGACATTAAAAAAAAATGCTTCCCTGCTGGTCCCAGTGGCACACTCCTATAATCCCAGCACTCAGGAAGCTGAGGCTGGAGAAGGGTTGTGAATTTGAGGCTTGCCTGGTCTACATAATGAGTTCAAGGCCAGGCTGAACACAATAAAAAGACCCTGGCTCAAAACAACAACATCACAACAAATACTCATCAATATCTGCAGGTACTCAGAAATGGTAGGTGAACAAAAATTTAATCACGGTTAGGTAACCTGAAAGATAAGCCCATCAGATAAATTCCAGCACCGGGGGGATTAGAAAGAAACCATGACCACCTATTGGTTCTAGCAATGCTTACTTCCAGGCACAGAACATTAAGAAAAATATACAAGAAAAACATATCTAACCTCCTGAGTGAATAAACCTTAGCAGCCACCATACCTCAATAATCTTCCCACTGGCAGTGGGAGCCCAGCTAGCAATTTATTCATAATAGAGGGTCTCCTCAGATCAGGACACTAAAGAAAGATTCAGTGAGTGAATTACTCAGAGGTCAGGGGCTGAGTTTAGACTAATGAGCACTAAGGACAGAGAGAAGCAAGAGCACAGTCCAAGCACTGAAGAATCTGTGAAATAGTTAAGCACAGAGGCATGCACCTATGGTGAGCAGTGTGTTCCAGAGGTACAAAACAAAACACTGGAGCAGTGCTAGAATAGGCACTTACACCCTGCCCCACTCAAATGCCATCAATCTTTGTGCCAATGGGTGAGCTCTCCCACCACTTGACCTCCAAACACTGCTGAATTTGATGCCCTTACAGACTCCCTCCCACCACTCAGCAAATGATGCAGAGTTCTGTGACTGTGTGAGCTTCCTCTCATTTTCCCCCAAATGCTACTGAATCCCAAGTGGAAGGATTCACTTACACTGAGCTTTAAATGCTACTAAAATCATAGGCTGGAAAGGTACTCTTTGCGAAACTCCAACACTCAGTTTGATATGAGTGGAAAGAGGGATAAGAATAGTATGGTCAAAAGATTTGCCTAACTTGCCTTTGTGGCATAGAAAAAAACAGTATAATTCTTGGGTACAATCATCTAGGAACTTTTCTTTTTTTTCAATCATAATTCCCTCCCTCTTCTTTCTTCTCCTGTTTCCTTTTCCCCAACACAACAAACAACTCACAATTCTTCTACCCTGGCATCCCACTAAACATATTAATGATTATATCACCAAAGCCTATCTTCTTTTTACTTTCATAATATATAATTCTTTCTGTAGATACTGATATAACCAGTAGTATTTTTTCCCTGCACTGAGATGACAACTACTGATTTTAATATATTGAATGGTTGGATAAGTGCATAACCACCAAAACATTAACAAAGCCAAGATGATATTACAGGTAGACATACTAACTAAAGAGATCTAAACAGCAGTGACACGATATTGTAACCTAACTAACCCTAGAAGTCCCATTTGACCCAGCTATTCCCCTGTTGGATATTTTTCTAAAAGAATGAAAAGAATCATACCACAGTGATAGATGCACATGCGTGTTTATAGCAGCATAATTTATTATAGCTGAAACTTTGAAAAAACCCCAGTGCCCATCATCTGGATACTGGATAAAGAAGATGTGTTTTCTCTATAAAATGGAGTACTACTCAGTCACAAAGAATAAGAAACTGAAGTCATTTATAGATAAATGGATGCATATCAATGCCACACTCTTAAGTGAAATAAATAGGCCATAGATGTTTAAATACTGAATAGTTTCTCTGGTTTGAAAATCTGAAAATGAAACTAAGGTTCAAATTGTATAATCAATAATGTGAAATAGGAAGAAAAGGGCTAAAGGAGTAAGGGAAGTGGAAAGGGCAGAGGAAATGAAAGAAGGTAAAAGAAAAAATATCAGAAAAGGAAAAATGGAAGCAAAGTCTTTATAAATAGGGAAGGGTGGAGGAGGATATGACGAGAGGGCAGGGGTATGGGGAAAAATAAGAACAAAGTTACATCATGTAAAGGTACAATTTCCCAATGCTGAATGTAACTGTAATGTATACCTAAAAGTACCAATAAACTCATTGAAAGAAAGAAAAATAACTGAATACTTAACTATAATCACACACACACACACACACACACACACTCACACACACACACAAACACACACACAAACAATACTAAATAAAAATAACAAGATGCCTCTAAAATCTTAACTCTCCAAATGCTGATTCCCTAGATCATTGAGAAGGAGCAAGTTTCAGGAAAAGAACTGGAAAACCGAATTATTAACATGTTTGGAGAGATAAAAGAAGAAACAAATAAGTAAATATATAAGATGTTCAACGAGCTCAAGGAGGATATAATAAACAAATAAATGATTCCATTAATATGTTCAACAAGCTTAAAAAAGATACAAACAAAACATGTTGAATTCAGGAAGACAAAGCAATATATGAATGATAACATTAGTAAAACATTAGAGAGTAGGAAAGGAAATCATGAAGAAAACCTGTATCTACAAAATTCAAATGAAACAGTGGGCATTAAGAATGGCCAATCTAAGGAGACTGTTAGGAGTCGAAAACACAATTGACAAAGTATATCATGTACTTAGTGGTACCCTAAAATTGAGGTAAAAGAAAACCTGCCAGTAAGAGCTGCTAGATAACTAAAAACAAACAAACAAATAAATAAACAAAGAAGCATAAGAGTGAAGGATCATTTTAAAAAAGTAATCAGGGCCAGGGATTTATCTCAATGGTCTGTCTGACTGCCTTCCTTGCAAACACAACTTCCCAAGTTCGATCCCCAGTACCAAAAAACAAAACAAAACAAAACAAGACAAAAAAAAATAGAAAGAAAGAAAATTCACAAACACACAAATAAAGCAACACCAAAGTTATGAAAAATCTATTGACAGAAATCACTGAAGAATATTTTGTAAATGTAGGGAAAATAATGAATATTTAGATAAACAAGACATGTAGAATCCTAAACAGATGAAACTGAAAAAGAAATAATACATCATGCAGTCAAAATTTCAGAAATCCTATAGAAAGGAAAGATGAAAGGACATTCAAGAAAAAAGTCAAGTAAATTACAGGTCAAATATATGGGAACAGCTGCAGATTTCTTGACACAAGTCTTAAAAGACAGAAGTGCTTGGAGCAATTTTTTTAGGTTATAAAAGAAATAAACTGCAATATTTGGCAAATTATCTTTTATTATTGATAATTATTTTCTATTATTAAAAGCAATCTAAATTTGTGCCCACTAAAAATGCATTGCAGAACACAGTCAAGGTACTCCTAGACAGAAGAAGGTTAGCCAATGTCACCAAAGAGCCCAAAGTAATGAGCACATCTAACTTGAAAAGTAGTTTAACAAAAGAAAAATAAATAAAGGAATAAGCTCAGAAAAAAATGTAATGGTCAGATTTAGTAAATACTTTTCAATAATAACACTCAATATAAATGATCTTAATTTGTCAATCAAAAGACACAGACTGGCAGATTGGATTAAAAGAACAAAACAAATATATTTTGTCTACAAGGGACACAACTCATTCATAAAGAAACCCATAGAATGAAGGTGAAAGAATGGAAAACAATTATCCTCACAACTGAAGCGTAAAAGCCACCTGGAGTAGCAATCTTAACTTTGGACAACATGGACTTCAAGTGAAATCTGATCAGAAGAGATGAGAAAGGTCACTCACTACATGTTAGTAAATACAACAAAATAAATAATAAGAGAAAAAATTGTAAATACATGTGCCCTGAATATTGACAAATTCATTTTATAAAACAAAATCTACTGATCGTGAAAAAGCAGCAAAGCAGGGCTGGTGATTTAGCTCAGCGGTGCTATGCTTGCCTTACAAGTGCAAAGTCCTGAATTTTATCCTCAGTACTAAAAAGTTTAAAAAAAAAAAAAAAAGAAAGCAGAGAGGCAAAAATACAACAATTGTGTGGGGTTTCAATAACTCATTTTCACAAAAAGACAAATCAAGTCAAACAAAGAAATATCAAAGTTGAATCACTGCTTTGAAAAAATGGATTCAACAGATTAGATATCTGTGGATTAGAATGTTTTGTCTAACACCAGAATACACATTTTCCTCAACAACACATAGTACTTTCTCCAAAATAGACCATATTTTAGGCCATAAAGCATACTTAAATAAATGTAAAAATTAAAATAACCCCTTGCATACTATCAGATTATGAAAAACTAAAAGTAAAAGTAAACTACAGTAGAAACCATGGGGAAGGAGGCTGAGGGATAGTCCCAGCTTTCTCCTCCTTAGGGGACATGGAACCCAGAGAAGGCAACAGAAGCACTGTGAACCTGGCAGCCTTGGATTAGCTGTTGATAGAGCTGCATGACTTCCTCACGATTCTGGACCAGGAGAATCTGAGCAGCACAGCTGTCATAAAGAAAGGTGGCCTGGAAGTTCTCTTTCAGCTTTACACTAAGAGCAGCAGTTCTGATGAGGAGTACATTTACATGAACAATAAAAACACAGTCAACAATAAAAAGAATGCCCAGTCTTAAGAAAGGTGCTCAGGAAAAAGGACACCAACAGAGAGCCAGGGCAGCACTTCATGGTCCCTCAAAAGAGCCTTCCAGATCTTCCCCCGCCCAAGATAATTCTAGAACAGAAAGAGCTTGGCATCCCAAAAGTCGAGTCTCCCGAGAGTTATTATAAAGTGAATGAGCTATATAAAACATCTATCTATCAGTGAGAGTGGAGAGGCTGTGAGCAGCTTTTATGTGTCCTATGATGAAGAGGAGAGTAGCAAGGTTAAGTCAGCTTCTTAACAGTGGCCTTCTCCAGAGGCCAGCATATGTGACACCCATATCTGTGCATTCCTGTGTGGCACAAGAAGTGACTGGGGTGGTGAGTCATGCAACTCTCCGTGATTAGCGACACCAGGCTCCTGTGCTACAAATCCTCCAAAGACTGCAGCCCTTAGCTGGTTATGAACTTGCTGGTGTGTCACTCATGAGGAGAAGCAAGTGCAGAAGCAGGAGCACAAGTTGAAGATGATAGCCATGAATGCTGACATAATTTGCTGGTACTGCAGAGAAATGACCATGCTGAGCAGAGGCTTGGGGTCATCTAGGAGGTGAGAGTTCTGCCTTCTAAAGGAGCATCTCAGGGAAAGCATTATATCCCAGAAGACCAACTCCTCAACTGTCAGAAATCAGATATAGCTGAGAAGCACCTGTCAGCCTGAACGTATGAGAATTCCATGGATGGCAACCTGAGATCTCTAAGACCAAAGACCTCAAGAATTGTTCTGCCAGCCCAAAGCTCAGTAACATGACTAAGCTAGGAAGGAAGAAATGCACCTCACTGGAGCTCTGGGTGAGGTCCCTGAAGGCCTCTGGCTACCTGAATATGCTGGTGAACTGCCAGGGGAAATCACACAGTTCTCTGTCTGGGACAGTCACCTACATTTCTAGTAGGATTGGAATCAGATCAAGGTGGCTCAGTAGCTCCTCAGCCCAGTTGGTTTTGAAGTGGTCCCTCAACCAAACCCCCATAACCTCTACTCTTTCCATATTCTACACAATGGAGCAAAGACAGCCAAGCTTGAGCCCAAGTCTTCAGAAGAGACTAGGTCTTCTGATTTCTGAGTTGGGCTCCAAGATAGTACCCAGAAGAGTTCATCTATGACTATTTGGATACTGAGAAGTTTTATTATATTGTTAATGTGTCCCAAAACTCTCATACCTGTGGAGAGAAAGTTCTCAGAGCCCAAAATATATATCTATAGCCTGCCTAACTGGGCCTGCCAGGAGGAACTCTGATGCTGTGAAGATTATAGAACTGACACCTCCAGTATAACCTGGCTAAGAAGCAACTCCATTTATTGATGCCCCCAGTGAGAATGATCCTCGTAAACTATATTGACCTCATGTCAGTTAAGCCTTTCCTGCATGATCCCAGCAGTGTGCAGACCCAGGGCTCCTCTCCCATATCTTTACTGCTGTAGGACATAGCCAAGGCCCTCCCTGCATACCCAGCCCTACCCCAGAGTAACCCTATGCAGTATTTCCAGAGTGCAAGGAGGAGCAGAGGCAGTTGGCAAGCCAGAAACCAGAAACTGCCTTGAAAATCACCACTGTCAAATTGTAGGCTAAGCAGCAGAGAACATTCTTCCCTCTAAGCTGCCCCAACAGTGTGACTGCTGTCTCAGCCATTGTCAGCCTAACAGTTAAGGCCAGGCTGTAGGTGACTAGTGCAGAGATCAAACTTGGTAGAGGCTAAAGTGAAGCAGTACCCAGAAGATAAGGAAAGACTTGAGAAGATGAAAGAAGAGACCATAGGAAACCTGGGTCAGTAAACTATGCTACATCATATAGACAAAAATTATTTGAAATTCTGTCAGAGCCATGAAAAGTGTTTTGAGCTTTAACTGAAATTTGTGTGACTATAGAAATAATTACCCTGTGTTTACAAATGCACTCCTGTGATCAGGCCATTTTCAAGGAAACAGTTATTTAATATAATGCATTCACAGTTTCTATTTTGAAGTTCTCATTCTCAGTCCCCTTGCTAGGAAAAAAAGTGCTGAAGTTTTGTGAAGGCAGCTTCCCTTTCATTTTAAAATTTGTATTGTTATTTTGTGTGTTGCCCTGTCTCTTCTTGCCATGACATTCTTTGTTAACCCATTTGGAAACACTTTGTCTGTCATCTCAGTCTTATTTCTGAGATTTCTCAATCAGAGTGCTTCCTGAAAACTAACTGTCTTTTGTTCATATTGTCTTTCTTAGCCCACAGCATCTATTTCTTATGTAATAAACATTTGGCAATCTTTACCAAGTGGTTTGATTTTTTAAAATAAAATATTCATTGTAAAGAAGGAAAGAAATATAGGCATGAATGGAGAAGGGAGAGGAAAGTCATAGAATGGTCAATTTTCATAATAAGATAGCAAAGACTAAATGTAAACAGAACACAAAAGGTCACATAAAATCTCTAAGCTGGAACATCTGCTTCTCAAAAAAATCCCAAAGTAAAGAACAGTTTTATGAAGAAATCCAAATTCAAATTGGGAGAGGGCCCAGGAAACTGAAACTTAGGTAATGTCTGTGAAGGCTGTTCCCTTTCATAGAACTAAGCCAATGAGGACCTGGCGGAAGGCACCTTCTTGCTAAGGATAAAATGCTCACTCTAAATATTCTGGGTATGCTAGTTTTCACAGTAGATACCCAGCCCTGTAAGACTGACATTAAAAAAAAAAACTTGCTCCCACTGATCCTCATATATAAGTCCAATACCCGGGTCTGGGCAAGTGAACACAATTCGCACACTTGGGAACATACTTATTTTTCCATTTCTGGATATTAAAATTGTAAGTGTGGTAATACTGATCATTACTTAAGGTACAGAGCATTGAGTACACTAACACAAAGTCAGTTGATTTGGGAAATAATATGACAGCATTATGGCTTGTGTCTAGACATCTCCCCAAATCCTCATGTGGTCATAGGTGGAGCTTTTCAGAGGTGGTTGGATATAGAGGGTGATACTGGGATTTATTGATGGTGTGAAGCTAGGATTAAGGCTGCTCTACCCCTAGATCAGAGTGCTACCAGCGCTAAAGTCAGGTAGCCTGGATAGGATACAAAGGACAGAAAGGTTATTGCTTGTTGCTTGTTGCTTGCTGCTTGCTACTTTATTGCTTTGCTTCTTTCTGCATGTCATGAGCTTTTTCTCCTCTCTGATGCCCATCTGCCATATCAGTCTGTCTTGGAGCCAGCCAATTAATTACTGAAACCTCTAAAAATTGTGAGATAAATAAATCTTTCCTCCTTTAAATTTGGGTGTTTGATAATTTATCGCAGCAACAAGTAACTGAAACAGGCAGTATATAATATATTTAAATATGTGTGTAGTATTTGGACCAGCAAACTCATACTTGGTATGGACTTACAAATATCCAGGCAGGTGTGTACAAGAACAATTATATAAGAATGTTCATATAATCTTTTGGAAATAAAATAGTGCAGGTTTCACCAAATTTCATGTTGCCCAACAATGCGCAATTACATTTCACTATATTAATACTGTAAAATGGAATATCTTCATGAAGTGAAAATGAGTGATATAGATTTACAGGTGTCAACATTGATTAATATCCAGAACATAATGTAGAAAAAACCATAAGTTGTAAATTGTAATAGACATATGAAATTCTAAAATACATAAACATGATTTTTATAATTTTGTATCATGTTTATTTGTATATAGTGTAAAATATGAATAAAATGTACACAGAAAAATGAGAAGAGTGACTTTTGTGGAATTGAAGGAAGAGAATCTGATTGATGAGGGTATAAATTTGTTTAACTTGATGTATATGTGGTATATATAATATATGTATATACATATGTGTATATGTTATGGCTTCTTTATGCTTTTTTGCTTTATTACACATTTTGTAAAACTAGTTATGCAAAAAGGAAGAAAGTTCTTTGAGCTACTGGCACATTTATATTTTAGCATAGACTAAATAGTAATTTAGATTAAGAAGGAAGGAATTGCTTTCTCTAACAAATTTACTTGTTTAAATTGATACAAGTGAAATACATCTGGAGTTCATCATTTAATTTTGTTGGAATATGTTCTTTTTTGGTTTCATTGCATTAGAAGTTATAATGGATTTTATGTTGGATTTAATTATTTGTAGCAAAAGCAAATGGATGCTTTCTCAAAGTCCATGTTTTAAAGTTTCATAAAATTTGTCTTTAAATAAATGATATATATTTTAAAATAAAAATCCAACACTCTCTGATTAAATATTAGGAATACTTTTAAATGAACTTAATCTCAAATTATTTGTCCTCAGCTGACTCAGAAAGGTTTCTAATTTATACATAAACTAGAACATTATTTTTCTACTCAAATAGTAGAATAGTTCTAAATATGCTAGAAGCATATTTATTTTGCATTGAAATTTCCAGCAAAATATAGTCCAAATTCATTTTATCGCCTTTCAATTATTCACCCTGAATACTGAGATACATAAAGATCTTGATTTTATGAGCATGACTCACATGAAAATATTCAATGAATATACAATAGTTTTATATACAGTAAATCCATAATTTATGAACATTAGAGTTGCGAACTTTAACAAATGCAAATGGACCTTGCATTACAAACATTCATAGATGCAACTGAATAACAGAAGTTGCTCATATGTCCTATGGACTTTTTCACAGTTGTGCTGTTGTGAACTTACTGTTCTGTGTGGTAGTGTAAAGTAGTACAGTGTACAAAGTGAGCCCAGAATGTCTGGAAGCAAGAAGAAAAGCAGTGGCAATTTGGAGAGGCAGTATCTATTACATATTTGTGTCAAAGCATATAAGACTCACATTGTTTTACTTACAAATGAACCTAACTTATGAATGCTTTCCCAGAAAGAAACTCATTTGTAAGATGGGGACTTACTGTACAAAGTTTTAATGTTTCTTACTGAAATATGATTTTGGCATAATGATGACAATTAACCTCATGAAAATCAGAAAAATTTTGTGTGCTATTAGTTTTAAAATTACAACTTGTAAATTTAATCAGAGATTGACGAACATTTTGTGAAATGCTGAAAAGGCATCGTGGAGAAAACAGTGGTAAAAAGACAAGACAATTTTGTACATAGTACGCTTTTTAATAAACTTAGCATTTAATTACTTTTGGAGGATGCTTTGATTAATAACAATTTTAGCATAAATGTAATCAGGTCATATTGGCTCTGTATGAACAGTAACCTTTGAGGATTTAGACAAAAGATTTTTTTCTAATGAAACATTATCCAACATAAATAAGTCTCAGTATTTTTTCTATAAAAAATACCACAGCCTTAGTAGATAAAATGACAATCATTTATATCCCACAATTCTGTATGGTGAAATAGTCCAATGTTATGATTTATATCTAGATTTTCCCAAAAAACATTATACATTCATAGGTGGGGCTTTTGGGAGGTCATTGGATGAAGGGGCAGTGATGCTTATCAGTCAATTAGTCCACTGGTAAGTTTATAGCTAAATGTGATGTTGTTGAGAGGTAAAGCCTGGTCAAAAGAGATGGCTCTCTGGGGGTGTAGCCTGGCAGTGTTAATCACTCTCTGCTTTTGACTGCCAGGCTATGATATTTTTGTCTTCTGCTATGCTACCCTGCCTTGAAAAGAACTGACTATGAACTAAAATCTCTCCACACACACACACACACACACACACACACACATACACACACTTACACACAAAGAAGAAAGACAGAGAGTGGAAGAGACAAAGACAGACAGAGACTTGTGATCAAAGGATACATTATATAATGTTGTTTATAAAGAAATCTACTCTTAAAACTTTTGTAAATGAAATAAAACTAGAAATAGAAATTAAACTAAATAAATAAACATCAGCACTTCATATTCTTCTTGATTATGCTTATGACATTTTAATGGGGTAGTAAATATACTTATTAAAGTTATGTTAGGGAATATAGCAAATTTTGACTGCAATATTATTCAAAACCCAGTAGCTACATTTTAATTAATTATATTATACTATAATTAAAAATTAATACATTGAAATTAATAAATGAATCTAGGTAATCAACGTGTATTTCAAACTTCCTTTATGTCTCTTTAAAGAAGATAATAAAAACTTAATTGAAATATTCTTCACATATAAAATTAATCTATTCAGTGTGTAACATTCATTGTTATTTACAGTGTAGTCATAAATTTATGAAGTCACCACCACTAAATCAGTAAAATTTCTATTATCCAAAATAGGAATCTTCAAATTCTCTGCATGTCTCAGACTTAGTCAATGATTAATCCACTTTTATTCTCCATGAATTTGTCTATTTTGTACATTTTATCTAAAGGAAATCATACACTATGTTGCTGTCTGTGTTAGTCTTCTCTTAGTATAATATTTTAGTGTATATTTATTTGGGAATATCAATACTTTATATTTTGTTGTTGTTAAATATCATTCTATTGGCAAGATTTACTGTCATGTCAAGCTAGAGACAGAAGCACTCATGAGACATTCAGAAGATTCTTACCAATGTCTGCACATAATCTAATATGGAATACGACTAAAAACCCAACCACAGGGAAGTAGGTATGTTTTGTTTTCATTAAGTTTATTGGTAATTTTTAGGTAAACAGTAACATTCATCATTAGGATCTTGAACCTTTACATGACAAATCTTGGTTCTCATTTTTCCCCATATCCTTATGCTCCCTTCACCCCTCCAACCTTCCCTATGTAAAAATACTTTGTTTCCATTTTCTTCTTTTCTCATAATTGTTTTCTTTTCCATTATTTCCTTTCACCTAGCCTTCAGAATTCCCCTGCACTTTTTTGCCTTTTCTTCCTATTTCACATTATCAGTTTTACAATTGGGATCTTATTTATATACATTAAGATTTTCACACCAGAGAAACTATTCAGTATTTAAACATGTGTGTTCTATTTATTTCATTTAAGATATGGCATCAATATGCATCCATTTTCCTATAAATGATTATAGTCTCTCATTCTTTATGGCCGAGTAGTACTCCACTTTATAGAAAAATCACAGCTTCTTTCTCCAGTCTCCAATTGATGGGCAATGGGGTTGTTTCCTAGTTTTAGCTATTACAAACTCTGTCACTATAAGCATGGGTGATCATATATCTCTGTGGTATGATACTTTTAATTCTTTAGGAAAGATACCCAGCAGATGGATAGCTGGGTCAAATGGAACTTCCAATCCAAGTTGTTTAAGGTATCTCCATAATGATTTGCACAGTGGCTGCAATATTCTGCACTCCCACCAACAAGGAAGAAGGGTTCATTTCTCCCCATAAATCCACCAACATTTGCTATTGTTTGATTTTTTTGTTTGTTTTTTTGTTTTTTCGTTTGTTTTTTGTTTTTGTTTTTTTGAGATAGGGTCACACTATGTAGTTGAGACTGACCTGGAATTCACTATGTAGCTCAGGCTGGTCTCAAACTCACATAAATCTTCCTGCCTCAGCCTCCCAAGTGCTGGGATTACAGGTGTGTGCCACCATGCCAGGCCACTGTTATTGATTTATTGATAGCAGCCATTCTTTCTGGAATGAAGTAGAATCACAGGATTGTTTTCATCTAAATCTCTCTAATGACCAGTGATGTGGAACATTTTTTCATATATTTACTTGCTGCTTTTACTTGTGTGTCTGTGAAATGTCTTTCATTTCAGATACCCATTTTTTAATCAGGTCTTTATATTCAAGGGAGCTAATTTTTTGAGTTCTTTACATATTCCAGATAATAGTCCTTTGTCTAAGGAGCACTTGGTAAGATTGTAGGTTGCTGCTTAGCTCTGTTGATTGTTTCTCTTGCAGTGCTGAAGCTTTTTAATAAGATGGCATCCCAGTTGTTGATTCTTTGTTCTAGTTCCCGTGATTCTGAGGATTTGTTCATAAAGACTTGTCCTATACCAATGCCTTTGAGAGTTCTACCTAACTTATCTTTCAGCAAGTTTAGTGTTTCTGTTTTAATATTGAGATCTATAATCCTCTTGGATTTTAGTTCATGTTGAAACATAAAGGTTTAGTTTGAATCTTTGGTAAACTGAAATCCAGTTTTTCCAACACAGTTTATTAAAGAGGCTATCTTTCCTCCCCAGAGGATGGTTGGGTCCTTTGTGAAGTATGAGGTAGCTGAATACATCTGGAGTTGTTTCTGTATCCTCCAATCTCTTCCACTGCCCCTTGGGTCTGTTTCTTTGCTAGTACCATGCTGCTTTTATCACAGTGGCTTTGTAGTATAGTTTCAAATTGGGGATTGTGATACAGCATGCTATGTCTCTGTTTGCTAGAATGACTTTTGCTGTTCTAGGTCTATTCTTGTTCCGAATGAATTTTGGGATTATTTTCTCTAGTTCTGTGAAATATACTGTTGAAATTTCAATCAGAATTGCATTGAATCTGTATAGCAGTTTGAATAGTATGGCCATTTTCACTATGTTGATTCCTCTCACCCAGGAGCAGGGAAAATCTTTTCATTTTCTTATATCCTCTTTGATCTCATTTTTCAGATTGCTATAAGTTTCAGTGTAGAGGTCTTTTGCTTCCTTTGTTAGATTGATTCCTAGATACTTTATGTTTTTGGATGCTATTGTGAAAGGAATGGTTTCCCTAAATTTTGTCTCAGTGGATCTGTTATTTGTATACAATAAGACTATTGATTTCTGAGTGTTGACCTTGTATCTGGCTATTCTACTGAATCTATCAAGTCAAGAAGTATTTTGGTGGAATTTGTTTTTTGTTTTTTTTTTTTTTTTTTTTTTTTTTTTTCTTTTTTTTTTTGGTTTATATTCTATGTTGAGTATCATATCATCAGCAAATAATGACATTTTAACTTTGTCCTTTCCTATCTTTATTACTTTAATTTATTTCTCATGTCTAATTGCTGAGTGGCTAATATTTCCAGAACTATATTGAATAAGAGTTGTGATAATGGATTTCCTTGTCTTGTTCCTGATTTTAGCATGAAGGTTTTCAGATTTTGGTCATTTAATATGATGATTGCTGCTGGTTTTTCACAGATAGCCTAATCAAGTTGAGGTAAAGACCACATATTCCTATTTTCTGCATGGTTATTATCATGAATGAGTTTTGCATTTTGTTGAATGATTTGTCTGCATTTATTGAGATGATGATATGGTTTTTGTCCTTTACTCTACTAAAATTATGTATTACATGTATTGATTTAAGTATTTTGAATCATCATTGCATCCTGGGATAAATCCAACTTGGTCAGGGTGTATGATCTTCTTGATGACACTCTTATTTTGTTTGCCAGTACCTTATTGAGTATTTTTGCATTTATGTTCATTAGGCAGATTAGCCTGCAGTTTTCTTTTTAGATTAGATTTTTCCCTGATTTTGGAATCAAAATAAAACTTGCTTCCAGGAAGGAATTTGGAAGTATAGCTTCCCTTAAAGTTTCATCAAAATTTTTAAAGAGTAGTGTCAATAGTTCTTCTCTAAATGTCATGTAGAATTCAGCAATGATACATTCAAAACCTGGGCTTTTCTTTGTTGGTAATTTTTACACTATGTTTTCAATATCACTGATTGTAATTGGGGTGTTTAATATTTTATCTTCATTCAAATTTTGTAATTCATAAGTATCTAGAAATCTGTCCATTTTTCTGTGTTTTCCATTTTATTAGAGTACCGGTTCTCAAAGTAGATAATGATGATCCTCTGGATTTCTGCTGGATCTGTTGTGACATCACCTTTCTTATTCCTAATTACATGGATATGAGATTTTTCTTTCCTTGTTTTGATAAGGTTTGCTAAGAGTTTACCACTTTTATTTATTCTTTCAAAAACCAGTTCTTTGATTGGTTGATTTTTTTTGTATCTTTCTGTTGGTCTCCATTGCACTGATTTCTACTCTGATCTTTATAATCCCCCCCCCGTGTGAGCATGGGGTTTGTTTTGCTCTTCTTATTCTAGAATCTTAACATTCAACATTAGGTTGTTTATTTGAGTTCACTCTGTTTTCCTAGTCTGGGCATTCACTGCTATAAGTTTCACTAATAGAGCTGATTAAATTGTGTCCCATAGATTACTGAATGTTGTATTGGCATTATGATTTATTTGGAAATGCGGTGTAACACCTTCTTTAATTTCCTCTGTGACCCACTGATTATTCATGAGAGTGTTGTTGAATTTCCATGTGTTTGTGAAATTCTTGTAGTTTCTTATGCTTAATTACAGTATGGTCTGATAATATACATGGGATAACTTCAATTTCTTTGCATTTATTTAAACATGTTCCATGACCTAGTATGTAGTCTATCTTGGAGAATGACCCAAGTGCTGTTGAAAAGAATGTATATTCTGATTTTGTGGGGTGGAGCACTCTGCAGACATCTGTTAAGTCAATTTGTTCAAAACCTTGATTCAATTCTAGTATTTTGTTGTTGATTTTTTGACTAGATGATCTGTCTATATGTAACAGTGGGATATTTAGGTCCCAAAATGCAATTGCATTAGTGCTTGTTTGGTTTTTAATGTCCTTTAATTTTTGTTTTGTATAGTTGGGGCATTAATATTTGGTGCATATATATTTATGATTGTCATTTCTTCCTCTTGGATTTTTCCCTTTACAATGATGTAGTAAACTTTTTTTGTCTCTTTAAATTTGTTTTGGTTTGAAATTTACTTTGTGAATAAGATAGCTTTCCCTGCTTTTCTCTGGGCTCCTGTTGCATGGAGAACTGTTTTCTATTCTTTTATTGCAGTCTATGAGTTTCTTTTTGAACTAGGTGTGTTTCTAGTATACAACATCATGTTGGATATTGCTTCTGTTTTTTCTCATTGAATTTTTTGGTACTTTTTAGGTATACAGTACAGTTACTTTTACCATTGGGATCTTGTACCTTTACATTACACATCTTGGTTCTCAATTTTCCCCATACCCCTGCCCTCCCTTCACCCCTTCCTCTGATCCCTATTTACAAAATCTTTGTTTCCATTTTTTCATTCTTCTTAATCCATTGTACCAGTCTGTTTCTTTTGATTGGTTAATTGGGGCCATTAACACTAATGGTTTTAACTGATATGTGTTGACTGATTATTCTTGTCTTATTGTCCTGTTGTTGGCTCATTTTAATTTTCCTCCTCTCCCTTTAATTTCTTGCCTTGCCTAACGAATTTTCTCTTTTGAGCCTCATGGTTTTGTGACCTTCATTGTCTTTTTCTAGGATATTGTTCAGAATTCTTTGGCATGCAGGTTTGGCATTCATGAAGTTTCTCAGGTGTTCTTTATCATGGAAGTATCTTATTTCCCCATCCATTTTGAAAGAGAGTTTTGCAGGATTCTTCAGTCTAGGTTAGAGTTTGTTTTCCTTTAGGGCTTGAAATACCTCACTTCAGGCTCTGCTTGACCTGAGGGTTTGTGTTGAAAAGTTTGCTGTGATTCTAATGTGTTTTCCTTTCCATGTGTTCTGTTTCTTTTCTTTAACTGTTCACAGTATTTTGTTCTTCTGTTGGGTTTCTAGGATCTTGACTATTATATGTTTATGTGTAGATTTTTTTAATCATGGCTAGTTGGAGTCCCATATTACTCAAATGTCTGTATGTGAAATTCTTCCACTTTGTTTGGGAAGTTTTCTGTCATTGATACTGTGAACATATTTTAACATCATTTGTACTTTCTTCTGCTACTTCATTGATTCCTATCACTCTTATATTATTCTTCTTTGCATTATCTAGGAGTTGTTTGATCTATTTCTCATGATCCCTCCCCTTTTTTAAGAGATGTCTCTACTCATGGTCACTGACAATTCTATCTTCTATATCTGAAATTCAAACTTCACATTCCTTCATTCTGCTACAAATACTTTCTATAGCATTTTTAATTTCCTGGATATCTGTTTGAATCTGTTTCAAGGATTCCAGTTCTTTCCTATGTTAGGCATTCATGTTTTCCTTATCTGTCCTATGCTGGGTATTCATAGATTCTATCATGATCCTGAACTTATCTATTTTTTGTCTGTTTATGTTGTAGAGTCTCTAATCATGTCTTTCATTGTTCTCACTGTCTCTGTATTTGTCTGGAAAATTATTTCTGTTTTTAATATTTCTTGAGCTTGATTGATCTGTCTTGTTACTTCCTGTGCTGTGAGTTTAGGGTGTCTTGGTGGTTGATTGTCAGGCTTTTCCATGTCATTTCCCCTAGAATTTGCCACTGTTGAACTTGAAGTCTGAAACTGTACCTTGCTTAAATTTTTCTCTTTCTTTTTTGCTATTGTTCTGAGTTAAATACCTGGGTTGGTACTTTGAGCTTCATGATATAGCTTCTCTTTAAATTTTTAGTCTCTAATAACTCAGAGACACTCTCCTTATCATAATATCAGGAAGGACAACTGATTAAATTAATCTTGACCCTTTAGCCTAGTTTTTACAATCAGCAACACAGTACCATCAATCACAGTTTAGAAACTGACAATTTGTGGTAATCATTAGTCTATCACCTTTCATAATGGAAATTAAATCAAAGTTGAGGATTAGCCCAAAATTTGTTTAAACTCTTTAATACAGCAACTTTACCCTTAAGGACGGTGACTTAGAAGGAGTTGGGAGAAGAGGAATAGACAGGTAGAAGGATAGGAGAATGTTTCAAGTGGAGCCAGAGAATGCAGGATGATCACGCAAACTCTAGGAAATTGTTGAAAGATAAGAGGGAAAGACAGAATGCAAAAACAAATGCAAGGAGTTGAACAAATTAACACTAATAGGAAAACTATAAGTTGTACTCACTTTCCTTTGAAACTAATAACAATTGAGAGAAGGGAAAAGAGGGAAGAAAACAAAAAGAAGGGGAAATCAAATTAGGGAAGGAACAGGAACAAAAACGAACATGAAGAACAATGGGGGAACAAGAGGTTTAGTGGGTAAAAGAAAAATGAAAAAAGGAAGAATTTGAAGAGTGGGGAAAATAAAAATTTAGAAATTAAAATTAAAATTTAAGATTAAGAGGAAAAGAAAGAAAAAAATAAGGGCCTCCTTCAGGGTGTATCTCTGCTGTTACAATAGAAAATGTGGGCAACAATGTGCACAACTAAGTCAATTAGTATCAGTAATCTAGTTGCAGAACCCTGAGATTCTGGCTGAATTCCGGCTGCAAGGACCAAATAGAGCTTCCTGCCTTCCTGGAGGGTTAAACTCTGCAAGTCCCTATGGCAAGTTTCAGCTTCCCTTCCCATGAAGGTAGTCTAGGTTCTGATGAAGGTATTGATCCCTTCAACTTACCAACTAAGGAGATCTGGTGTACCTTTATTGCAGTTGCTAGCTTCTGTTATACCTTTTGGAGTTCAGCACAATGACCATTATAACCAACCGGCCTCTTCTGTGTGGATCCAGGTACCAGCATATGCAGGAGTCCTGAAAGCATGCAGGGGTGCTGCAAGGTTGCCCGCATGGCTAGGCTGTCCTCACCAGTCTATTCTGATGAAGCCCCTGGTTGCTGGAGGTTTGGTGTGCATCCTAGCTCCCCGTGTTGGCTGCCCAGTACTCAAAGTCCTCAACGTTTTTCAGTTAAAATTTAGTAAGAGAGCCATTTAGAATAACAAAGAGAGCCACTTTGTGATCTCCCAATAGCTTATAGTTCAGGTCTACTGAACTCACTATCTTGGAAAAAAGCTTCAATTCCCCAAGGGAAGAATTTGAGTATATTTTTGGTTGCCACACTGCAAACAGGCACTCATTTTAGCAGCCACCACCCAATGCTTACAGGACCAATTGTCCTCCCAATGGAGATGGAGATGGAGTCCAGTGAAGGAGCTATCACAGCTGAGGGAATCATACCAAGAAGGAATAAATAAGCCAGAGAATCAGTCAGAAAGCAGGGATTGAGTTATAACCTGCAAGCCCCAGAGGCAGAGAGGATCAAAGAACATGTTCTATTTAGGGACCTAAACCAAGCACTGAGAAATCTTATGAGACAGAGAAATTCACAGGAGCTTGCAATGAATGTGAGTATTAACAGTCAGGTGTATTGAAAAGACACTGGAGCATTTGCCAGCCAGCTCAGGGACTCTCCCACTAACTCTCAAATGTTGTAGAGCTTTGCATGTGTTTTAGCTCCTTCCCACTATCTGCTCTGAAAACACTGCTAAGTTCCTTGCAGAAGGGCTCTCTTCTGCAGAGCTCTAAACACTGATGTATTTTGTATCCAAAAAGAGAATATTTGTGAAGCTGAACAACTAAGATTTGAGATCATTGAGAGTGCAGTAATTCACCCAAATCAATGTCCATGGATACTATTTTCTCATGGCCCCCAGAATCAATAAAATCCAAAGTCACACTGAAACACTAATCCCATGTCACATTGAAGCACTAATGTTGCTTTGACCTGGAACTGAAAAGATCATAAAAAGTAAATTAGAATGGCACACAGGGGAAGAGTTACTCTTCCCACCTGAGCGCAGTGGAACACTGATGATTTTGGGCCAAGAGATACTGAATGGAATAGCAGATATCTCTAAACAAGGAATACTGGAAGCTAAGAGAGGTAAATTATGTGGAGTAAGTAGCATATCTAGAGCAGAATCTCAACCAGGAATATAAGGGTGCTACCTATCAGTGGAAAGAGGTCTGGCAAACCACTAACATTCTGAGAACACGTGAGGTCTCTGACCATTGTTTCTTTTTGGTGTTAGGTTTTATGTATGTGTATATTTCCTTATTTTTCTCATTCTATTTCCTGAGAATGAGGCCTTTCTATATATGTATGTATGATTATAGCTGCAAGTATCAATTTAATAGTGTTGGTATTGAAACATTTCATGTGTTTAGGATTGTGTTACAGAAAAAACACTCCAATTTTAGAAATTGAAATGGATACCCAGGAAATGAGTCATTTTAGATGCCGAATAGATGCAAAAAGAAATGAAAATCTCCACAACACATCATAATAAAATATTCAGAAATCCAGAACAATGAGAGAATAATGAAAACAATTAGAAAATAACAGTATTTTATAAAGACAAGCTTATCAGCATAATAGTAGATTTTGTTACACAAACTTTTAGATAAGGCAAGTTGGAGTGAGGATCACCAAGCCTTAAAAGGAAACAATAGCACATTCACATTACCAGAAAAAATCCTGGAAAAATATCCTTTAAAATTGATGGAGAAATTAAAACTTTCCATAAAAAAGACAATCCACATTACTTCATGACCATCAAAGCAACATTTCAGAAAATAATCAAGAGAATTGCCAACAGAGATGGTAAGGCCAACATCATCAATGAGCTCAAGAGAAAA
>NW_022900951.1:75774821-75810363 GCF_012274545.1 Fukomys damarensis
TATATATATATAATATGAATAATAGCCAACAAAAAGGAAAATAGAAATAGATCATCAGTGACAAAGTAATAAAAATGACAAAAATTAAGATAAACCTGAGTATTGACATTCAGTATAAATGGTCTAAATTCCTAATCCAAAGACACAATAGCATGTCTTATAGCATGAAAAATCTTAACTATAAGTGCCTTTAGGAGACAACCTAATCCACAAATAAACAAAATCAACTGAAAATGAAAGGATGAAAATAGTATTCCATGCAACCACAGCCTGAAGCACCCCCACAACAAATAGAAATTGCCATCCAAACTTCAGGTAATATGGGATTTCAAGGCAAAACTAATCAGAAGAGGCAAATAATATCACTACATAATGGTAAAGAGAACAATTTAATAGGAAGAGATAAAAATTGTAATTTATATGTATTAAATGTCAATGCACTCAATTTCATAAAACAAAATCTCTTCAATGTGAATATAATCTTAATGGGTGGGGAACTTTAACAAAGAACTATCATAAAGAAACATGTCAATGAAGTAAAACCTCAACAAAGAAATATCAGAGTTGACCCACACAATTAAATAAATGGATATCATACATAACTAGTGTTTCACTAAACAACAGCAGAATAAAGATATTTCTCAGAAGCCTAAGAAACTTTCCCAAAAATAGACTATATATTAGGCCATATAACTTTTTAAGTAAATTCAAAAGAATAGAAATAATCCTCTGATTATTATTAGATCACAACAGAATAAAATTAAAATCACCTTCGACCCAGCATGCCAGAGGAGACCAGCAGCAGCTTGAGACCCTCTGTGCTCCAGAGGAGACTGGCAGCATCTCAAGACCATCTGGTAGTCCCAGCCTTTCAGCACAGTGCACAAGAGGAGCCCAGCAGTGTGAGCACAAACACAGTGGTGTTCGTGCCCCCCACCACCCCATGAACAAGAGAAAGAGGGCCTCTCTTAGTCTCCCAGATGAAAATTGAAGTCCACTGGAAAAGTGAAGAAAATCTGTGATTAAAGGCACACCACACCAGCATAGTTGGTAAGTCAGAAGGACCAGCAGTTCACACTGGAATCTGGTCTAACTTCAGGGAAAAGACAGCTGGAACCTGCCATAGAATATTGCAGAGTTCAACCCAGCAGATGGTCAGAGATCTAAACTTGGACCTTGCAGACAGAAATCAGCCTGAACCTCAGGGGACAGCTGCTGGTTTTCTGAGACTAATTAAATTCAATCTGCACACTCCTACTGACTCTGTCTATTGTGTCAACAGAGGGATACCCTGAAGGAGGCACTCTATGTGCATTTTTTTATTTTCAAAGTAATATTTTTCTCTTATTTTTAATAATTTAAAATTTTTATGTATCTTTTTTCTTTTCTCAAAAATGTTTTCTTTTTTAATCTTCATTTTCTTATCTTCTTTTTATTCTCTCTCTCTCCCACCTTGATTTCCATTATTCTCCCTTTCTGTTCCTGGTCCTATCCTAATTCAAATTTATTTTCTTTCTTTTCCTTTTCTTCTCTTTTCTCTTCTCACAATTTCCATTAGTTTAAAAAAAAATGATTACATACTCTAGCCTCCCTATTGCTGTTAGTTTGTTCTGTTTTTGCATATATTTGTTCTGTCTTCTCTTCTCTTCAACAGGTCCCTAGAGTTTGTGTGATATTCTTGTGTCTTCAGACCTCAATTCTAACATTTCTAACATTTCTCTATCCTATCTCTCCCTCTCTCTCTCTCTCTCTCCCCCTCTCTCTCTCTCTCTCCCCCCCCCAATTCCTTCTAAGTCCCCATCCTGAAGAGTAAAGTTGCTATACTGAAGAGTTTATTCACTATAAACATATTTTGGGCTGTTCCTGGATTTTTACTTAATTCACACAGTTAAAGGTGACAGATTAGTAACAACCAAAAATTGTCATTTTCTAAGCTGTGCTTAATTCTATTGTGTTGCTGATTGTATCACTTAGGATAAGGTGTTGTGCTTAACCTAAACAATTGTTCTCCCAGTTATAATGACAATGAGATTGCATCAGAGACATTAGAGATTCAAAATCTAAAGAACAGCTATATCAGGAAGATCAAAGTTTTAACCCAGGAATTAAACCAAGGACAGTACCAATGACAAAAATAGAAATGAGAAGACATTTAAACAAGAAACAATCACAGACTTCCACTTCACTGAATGCAAACGCTGGGTGAAATGAGGTAGAAAAGTCTAACAGTCAACCACCTTGACACCCTGAACCAATAGCAAAGGAAAAAAAAAAGATAAATGAGACTCTAGAAAAATTAAAACAAAATTATCTTCCCAGATATCCAGAGATGGATAGAAAGAATGAAAGACATGATTAGAAACTATAGAACAGAAACAGGTAAAAAAGAGATGAACTTGGGTCTATGCTAGAAACCATGAATGCCCAGCATAGGAAAGAAATGGAAACCTTGAATGTCCAATATAGGAAAGAAATGAAATCAATGAAACAGACCCATACAGATATCCAGGAGATTTAAAATACTATAGAAATCATTCATACCAGAATGAATAAATGTGAAGATATAATTTCAGATATAGAAGGCAGGATTTCTCTCAGGGACAATGAAAAGAAAGATCTCTTAAAAACGGTAAGGGATCATGAGATATCAATAAAACAACTCTTACATGATCCAAAAATAAAACTAAAAATTAGTAGCATAAGAAAGCATGGAATTTATGAGCAAATATGGAGATTAAAAAGTACTTTCTTGACTAATCAAAGTTATGGATAAAATTAAGAAAGAAATAAAAATGTTATTAAAATTGAATAACAATGGCAGTACAACATTAGAAAACCTACAGAAAAGGGAAAAGAAAAAGTATGAGAAAATGAAAAAATGGAAACAAAGTCTTTTTAAATAGGGACATGTGGAGGGAGTAAAGGGAGGGAAGGGATATGGGGAAAAAATGAGAACCAAGATCTGTCACATAAAGGTACAAGATCACAGTGATAAATGTAACTGTACTGTAAACCAAAAAAGTACCAATAAACTAAATGAAAAAAAAAAGGAAAAAAGAAAAGAAAACATACAACGAAAACACAATGAACACAATGAAAGACATTCTCAAAGAAAAATTTATGGCTGTGGCTACCCACATTAGAAAACTGAATAATTCAGAATAAATAACTTAATGGTGCATCTCAGGGTCGTAAAAAATACCCACCTAAATTCAAAATTTATAGAGGCAAGAGATTGTAAAAATCAGAGCAGAGTTTATTTAAAATGAAGCTAACAAACAAGACAGAGTCAATTAATCGACTTGATTCTTTAAACAGCAAACAGTGTCATGAACCCTTAACCAAACTTACCAGAAGAAGGGGGAAAAGATTCAGATCAATGAAATTATAAATGAAAAAGAGAAAATCATAAATGACACTGTGGACCCAGATGATTTTACGACAACTGTTTTAAAAACTTTCACTCTAATAAATTAAAGAATTGGGAAGAAATAGAGTAAATTTCTTGGCATATATGAATTGAAAATTGAAAGCTATCCCCTGTTACTTAATAAGCAGATTCAAAACTGTGAAAGTGACTATATCACCAAAACTGATATATAGATTTAATACAATTCAAATAAAAACACCAACAACATTATCCACAAAATTAGAAAAATAATCCTAAAATTTATGTGGAACCAGAAGTGACTCAGAGTGCTAAAAGTATAAAGGGTAAAAAGAATAAAAAAGCATGAATCAAAATCCTCAATTTGAAGTTATACTTCAAAGCAACAGTAATAAAATCAACATGGTAACTGGCACAGAAATCAACATGTAGGTCAATGGAATAGAATAGGAGACATAGAAAGAGACCCTTGCATCTTTAGCAATTTGATCTTTGACATAATATTGTTAAAAAGGAACACTGATGATAGATTATTTTAATTATAGTGCTGAAAAAGCTGATTAACTACAGGCAGAAGAAAGAATCAACAACCAGACCTTTGACCTGGTAATAAAATCAATCAAAATGGATCAAAGTTTTTAAAACAGAATCACTGAATTTACTGAAAGATAAAATAAGTAACATACTTAAAACCATAGGCATAGGAAGGCACTTCCTGAACAGAACCTCAATTGCATAAGAAATAATTTCAAGAAGGAACAAAGGATTACGTTAAATTGAAAATGTTTTGCAAAGTAAAGGGAACTATCAACTGAAAGATAACACAATCTGAAGAATGATAAAATTTCATCTATTCCTCTGGTGGGATAATACATAGAATTTTAAAGAACTGTAAAATTTGAGATCAGAAAAGCAAAAGTCCTGATCCAAAACTGGGCATTTTAATGAATAAGTAATTCTTAACAGAAGAAATAGAAATGGTCAAAAGTAATGAAAAAAAAAATTCAGCAATTTTGCCCTTAGGGAAATGGAAATCAAAACAACACTGACATTTCATTTTACTCCACTAAGAATGGCTATAATTAAGAACTCAATAAACAACAAATCATGGCGAAGATGTGGGGAAAAATGGAACCCTTCTATATTCTTGGTGGTAATATAAATTATTGAAACCCCTGTGGAAATCAGAGTCCTCAAAAAATTAGAAATAGAAATCCCATTTGACCTAACAATATCTCTTCTCGGTATGTTTTGGAAAGAATTAAAAGTCATCACATTACATTGCTACATGCATACTTTTACTTATAGATATTCAATTCAACATAGCTAAATTATTGAAACAGCCTACATACCTATCAATAGATAAATTGATAGTGAATGTAAGGCATATATACACAGTGAAATACTGCTTAGCAATAAAATATATATTTCAATCATTTGAATGAAAATGGATTAAGCCATCAGAGTAAAGTTAAGCAAAAAAATCAGACACAGAAGATTTAATACCACATACTTTATTCTCTAGAAGTAACAAAATCTATATGTAATTAATTTTTAATTTTTTTCTCATTGAGATTATTGGTACATTTTAGGTATACAGTACAGTTACATTCATGATTAGAATTTTGTACCTTTACATGATAGGTCTTGGTTCTCATTTTTCCCTGTACCTCTGCCCTCCCTTCACCCCTCCTCCCTTTACTATTTACAAATACTTTATTTCCACTTTTTTCATTTTCTCATATTTTTTTGCTTTTCCCTTATATCCTTTCCCTTACCCTTCCCAAATCACCTACACCATTGGCCATTTTATTCCTCTTTCACACTGTCAATTATACCATTAGGATCTTATTTACAGATATAGTTTTTCACACAAGAGAAACTGTTTGGTATTTACACATATGCAACTTATTTATTTCACTTAAGAGTATATCCTCAATATGCATCCATTTTAGTATGAATCACTCTAATTTCTCATTCTTTATGGCTGAGTAGTATTCCATTTTACAGAAAAACCACATCTTCTTTATTCAATCTCAAGTTTATGAGCAATTGGGCTGTTGCCAAGTTTTAGCTATTAAAAAACTGTGCCAATATAAACATGTATGCACATGTATCACTGTGGTATGATTCTTTTAATTCTTTTGGAAAGATAACCAGCATAGGGATGGCTGGGTCAAATGGAACCTCCAGTCCAAGCTCTCTGAGGTATCTCCATATTGATTTCCATAGTGGTTGCACCATTCTGCACTCCCACCAACAATATAGACGGGTTCCTTTCTCCCCACAACCCTACCAACATTTGTTATTGGTTGATTTCTTGGTAGCAGCCATTCTTTCTGGGGAGAGGTGGAATCTCAGTGTTGTTTGCATCTACATCTCTTGAAGGATCAGTGATGTGAAACATTTTTTCATATATTTAATTGCTGCTTTAACTTCTTTGTATGAGAAATGTCTGTTCATTTCAGATGTCCTTTTTTGAATCGAGTCTTTATCTTTATGTTTTTTTTTTTTTTTTTTTAGTTTTTTTTATATTCTAAATAACTCCTTTGTCTGAGGAGCAGGGGGTAAATTTTTTTCCCCACATTGTAGGTTGTCTCTTAGTTTTGTTGATGGTTTGTTTTGCAGTGCAGAAGCTTTTTAATAAGATGAATCCCAGTTGTTTTTTCTATGTGCTAGTTCCTGTGCTACTGAGAATTTATTCATAAAGAGTTCCGCTATGCTAATGTTTTCAAGAGTTCTGCCTAACTTATCTTCTGGCAAGTTTAGTGTTTCTGTTTTAATATTTAGATCTTTAATCCATCTGTATTTTAGTTTAGTGCATGGAGAAGATTAAGGGTATAGTTTTAATCTTTGGCAGAGTGAAATCCAGTCTTTCCAACACCATTTTTAAAGAGGATATCTTTCCTCCACTGAAGATTTTTGGCTCCCTCATCAAATATGAGGTAGGTGAGTATGTGTGGAGTTCTATCTGTGTCTTCCAATCTATTCCTCTTGTCCGTGGATCTGTTTTTTTGCCAGTACCATGCTGTTTTTGTCACAGTGGCTTTGTAGTATAGTTTCAAATTGGGAATATATATACCTGCTGCCATGTCTCTGTTGCCTAGGAAGGCTTTTGCTATTCTAGGTCTCTTCTGGTTCCAAATGAAGTTTTGGATTATTTTTTATACTTCTGTTAAATACACTGTTGGAATTTCTATCAGCGTTGCATTGAATGTGAACAGCAGTTTTGGTAATATGGCCATTTTCACTATGTTGATTCTTCCTACCCAGGAGCTGGAGATATCTTTCCTTTTTCTTATATCCTCTTTGATCTCTTTTTTCAGAGTTCTGTAGTTTTCAAAGTAGAGGTCTTTCGCTTATTTCATTACAATGATGCATAGATATTTCATTTTTTGGATGCTGTTTTAAACGGAATTATTTCCCTAATTTCTCTCTCAGTGAGTCCATTATTTGTGTAGGAGAAGACTATTGATTTTTGAGCACTGAACATGTATCCAGCTACTCTGCTGAAAGTGTCAATTAGGTCTAGAAGTCTGTTGGTGGAGTTTTTTGGGTCTTCAATGTGGAGTATCATATCATCAGCAAATAATGACAGTTTAACTTCTTCCTTTCCTATATTTATTGCTTTAATTTCTTTCTCTTGTCTAATTGCTGTGGCTAATGTTTCCAGAACTATATCAAAGAGGAGTGGTGATAATGGGCATCCTTGTCTTGTTCCTGATTTTAATGTGAAGGTTTTCAATTATTGGGCATCTAATATGATTATGGCTATTGGTTTTTCATGGATAGCCTTAATTCAGTTGAGATATAGACCATCTATTTCAACTTTTTGCAGCATTTTTATCATGAATGAGCGTTGAATTTTGTCAAATGATTTTTATGTATCTATTGAGAGGAACATATGGTCTTTGTCCTTGACTCTGTCAATGCAGTGTATTGTGTTTATTGATTTACATATGTTGAACCATCCTTGCATCCCTGGAGTACATCCGACTTGGTCAGGGTGTATGATCTTCTTGAGGACCCTCTGTATTCTGTTTGCCAGTATCTCATAAAGGATTTTTGCATCTATTCATTAAGCAGATTGGCCTGTAGTTCTCTTTTTTAGTTGGGTCTTTCCCTGGTTTGGCAATCAAAGTAAAACTTGCTCCCAGGAATGAATTTGGAAATACTGCTTCCCTTTCAATGGCTTTGAAATGTTTAAAGAGTAGTGACAGTAGTACTTCTCTAAATGTCTTGTATAATTCAGCAGTGCATCCATCAGGACTTGGGATTTTATTTTTTGGTAAATTTTTAATTACATTTTGCATTTCACTGATTGTATTTGGGGTGTGTGAAATTGTTTTGTCTACTTTTTTCAACTTTGGTAATTCATAAGTATCTAGAAATTTGTCCATTTCTTCTGTGTTTTCCATTTTATTAGAGTACAGGTTCTCAGCATAGGTATTGGTGATCCTCTGGATTTCTGTTGGATCTCTTGTGTCTTCACCTTTTTCTTTCCTATCTGCATGGATCTTAGATTTTTCTTTCCTGTTTCTTTAACAGGGTTATCTAAAGATTTATCAATTTTATTTATTCTTTCAAAAATCAACACTTTGATTCATTTATTTTTTATATCATTTTCTTAGTTTCCATTGCACTGATTTATGCTCTAATCTTTATGTTTTTCTCACTTGTACAAGCTTTGGGTTTTTCTTGCTCTTTTTTTTTTTCTAGGAGTCTAAGATTCATCATTAGCTTGTTTATTTGAGCTTGCTCTGTTGTCCTAGTGTGGACATTCATGGTTATGAGTTTTCCACATAGAACTGCTTTCATTGTGTCCCCTAGATTCCTGTATGTTGTATTGGCATTATAATTTATTTGTAAAAACTGTCTAATTTCTTTTTTAATTTTCTATGTGATCCATTGATTGTTGAGGGTAGTGTTGTTAAATTTCCATTTGTTTGTGAAGTTCCTATGATTTCTTATGCTATTGATCTCCAGCTTAATTGTACTATGGTGTGATAATATACAGGGGATAACTTTGATTCCTTTGCATTTATTCATAGCTGTTCCATGAGCTAATATGTAGTCTATCTTGGAGAATAACACATGTGCAGCCAAAAAGAATGTATATTCTGATTTTGTGGCTTGACACACTCTATAGATGTCTATTGAGTCCATATATTCAAAAGCTTGGTTCAGTTCTAATATTTCGTTGTTGAATTTTTGCCTAGCTGATCTGTCTATTTGTGTTAGTTGGATGTTTAGGTCCCCCACTGCAATTTGTTTGAGCTTATTTGGTTTTTCATGTTACTTAATATTTGTTTTATATATTCGGGGGCATGAATACTTGGTGCATATATATTTATGAATGTAGTGGTCTTCTTTGTCTCTCTTAATCAGTTTTGGTTTGAAATCTACTTTGTCTGTGAATAAGATAGCTACCTCTGCTTTTTTTTGGGCTCCTGTCACATGGCGAACTGTTTTCCATCCTTTCACTTTCAGTCTATGTGCTTCTTTTTGTACTAGGGGTGTTTCTCATATACAACATATTGTTAGATTTTTGCTTCTTAATCAATTTGCCAGCCTATATTTTTTTTTTGATTGGTGGATTGAGGCCATTGACATTGATGGATATAAATGATATGTAGTGACATAATACTGTCATGTTATTTTTCTTTTGTTGACTCTTTTTAATTTTACCCCTCTCCCTTTAGTTTCTTGCCTTGCCCATGTGATTTGCTCTGTTTGGTATCATGGTATTGTGATCTTAATTGTATTTTCTAGGATATTGTATATAATTCCTTGTACTGCTCATTTTCTATTCATGAAGTTTCTCATGTTTTCTTTGTCATAGAAGTATCTTATTTCCCCATCCATTTTGAAAGAGAGTTTTGTAGGATACATCAGTCTAGGATGGAGACTGTTTTCTTTTAGGAATTGCAATACCTCACTCAAGGCTCTCCTTCACCTGAGGGTTTGTGTTGAAAAGTTTTCTGTGATTCTGATGCAATTTGTGTATTTTCTCTTATTGCTTGTAGTGTTTGGTTCTTCAGTTAGTTTTCTGGGATCTTGATCATTATATGTGTATGTGTAGTTTTTTTTTTTTTTTTTTTTTTTTTTTTTTTTTTTTGTTTGATCATGGCTAGTTTGAGTCCTATATGCCTCACTTCTCTGTATGTCAAAATCTTTCCCTATGTTTGGAAAGTTTTCTGTCATTAATTCTGTGAACAACTTTTATTAAGTAATTTGTATTTTCTCTTGATAGTTCATGGATTCCTATCAGTCTCATTTTATTCTTCTTTGCATCATCTAGGAGTTGTTGGAGTGATTTGTCATGATCCCTTACTTGTTTTAAGAGTAACCCCTTTTTAAGGTCTGACTGCAGTCCTTTTATATTTGAAATTCTTTCTTCACATTCATTTATCCTACTGTGAAAACTTTCAATAGTCTTTAATCTCCTGGATTTCTCTTTGAATCTGTTACCTAGATTTCATTTCTTTCCTCTTTTGGGCATTCATTGTTTCCATTTCTTTCTTATACTGGACCTTCATGGCTCTTATCATGGTCCTGAGCTCATCTATTTTTTTGTCAGTTTTGGTTCGAGAGTCTCTAAGCATGTCTTTCATTGTTCTCAACATCTCTGTAGTTATCTGGGAAATTATTTATGTTTTGAATATTTCTAGAGCCTGATTGATCTCTTTTGTTATGCACTGTGCTATGATTTCAGGGTGTTCTGGTGGTTCACTTCAGACTTTTCAACCTCAGTTGCCCTAGAATTTGCTGTTGGTGAACTGGAAGTTTGTCTTTTATCTTCCTTAAGTTTTTCCTCTTTTTTATTTTTCTTGTTGGGTTGTCCTTGGCTTAATTCCTGGGTTATTACTTAAATCTTCCTAATATAGTTGCAACTTATCTTTTGAGTCTCTAATGACTCATAGACATTCTTGTTTTCGTAATATCAGAAAGGACAAGTCATTAAATTAACCACAACCTTTTAGCCCTATTCATACAATCAGCAGCACAGTAAGGTCAAGCACAACTTACAAATTGACCATTTGTGTTAGTTATCAATGTATCACTTTTAAACCATGTGAATTAAATCAAAATCAAGGAGCAGCCCAAAATATTTTTGCAGTGAATAAACTATTCAATATAGCATTTTTACCCTTTATGATGGGGGCTCAGACAGAGTTAGGAAGAGAGTGGTAGGTAGCTAAAACAGTTGGAGAAAATTTCAAGTGAAGCCAGAGGAAAGAGGATGACCACACAAACTTTAGGATACTTTTGAATACAAGAGGGAAAGACAGAGTGCAAGAAAAAAGACAAGAATATATCAACTTAACAGTAACAGGGGCTCACTTTCCTTTGAAACTATTGACCCTTGAGTGAAGGAAAATGAGAGAAGAAAAGAAAATAAAGAAGAAAAAAATGATAAAAGAAAAAATGCGAGTTAGGGCAGGAATAGGAACAGAAAGGGAGATGAAGAATAATATGGGGGAGCAAGAGACTGAGTTGGAAAAAGAAAATAGAATAAAGAAAGAATTTGCAGAGTGCAATGAGGAAAAGAAAGAAGAAAAATAATTTGAAGGGCCTCTTTCAGACTATATTTCTGAGGTCACAACAGACAATGTGCACAGCCATGTGCAGAACTAAGTCCTTTATTCTCAGCTAGCTGTTGGCTGGCTCTTTAGATTCAGACTAAATTTGGGCTTCAAGGCCCAAATTGAGCTCCCTGACCTCTTGCATGGTTGAACTCTGAAAGGTTCTACTACTGGTTCCCTCTGCCCTTTCTCTGAAGATATTCAAAGTTCTGATGGGACGAGGTGATCTCTCCAGCTTACCAACTATGTAGATCTGATGTGCTTTTATTGCAGTTGTTCACTTCTTTTCTATCTGAGGAGCTCAGAAAAATTAGATTTATGACCACCTGCGCTTTTACAGAGTGGATCTGAGACCTGGCGCAATCAGGAGGCCTGAGGGGGGAGCCGTGTGGATATTGTAGAGACAGCCATGCAGCACATCAGTCCTCGCTAGTTGGCTTGAGGCAGGCTGAGTGAGGATGGGATCCCTGCATCATGACAACTGTCCTGGACCTCCACCTTCCACCTCCTGCAGGATGCAGGCTGGGGCAAGGATGGGGTGAGGGCATGGCTAACCAGTTCTCCCAAGTTGGCTTGAGGCAATCTGTGCAAAGATGGTATCCCTGCACAGTGGCTGTCCCAGACCTCCACCTTCCACCTTCTGCTGGATGCAGGCCAAAGCCTCTAGACATAATTTAAAGATAAAAATAAACAAGAGATGGTAGGAAGGACACATGGAAGTATCCTGTGAAGATGGGGTAAGGGAACTCACAAAAAAGGGAAAAAACATGGAGATAATGGGAAAAAAATTTATCAAGATTATGTATATATATATATATATATACACACATATATATATATATGTATGTATGTATGTATATATTCTCCAAAGCAAATATAATAATGTACGCATCACAAACATATACTAATAAAATAAAGAAGCCTTTCAGTGTGTTGTTTTGTGCCATTTTTATATCTTTTTCCCTATTTTGAATAATGATTTTATCAACATTAATGTATATGTTTTTGTGAACATATGTTTTCAGTGCTCTTGGGTATATATCTAAAAGTAGACTTTTGGTTCATGTAGTAATACTTTATTTAATTTTTTGAGGATCTGCTAAACTGTTTTCAACAAAAGCTGTGCAATTTTGCTAAAACATCCAATTTCAAAAGTAGAACTATCATCAGAGTTATTTTATGTGATTCTTAATAGCATATAAATAGTATTATCTGAGGAATATAGTTTGTCATATCCAGCTAAAGTTTCTGTCTCATTTTCAACTGGGTAGGCATTCACTTATCCCCAAAATATATCTGAAGGTTTGAAAGGTTTGTGGCAACAATTAGGATACATTATAGTCATGTCTGTAGTGATCACTGATGTATGTAAAAGTATGTAATGTCTCCATGGCAGTGTCTTTAGGGAAGATATATCATGCTTATGCGATTTTTAAAAAGTCTTTGTAAATGCTTTTCTTTCACTAAAGAAACTTTAGTGGCTAGAAATAAAAAGAGAATTGGGAATTTGAGATTCCATTTAGACATTTAATAATATATATATAATTTGGAAACATTTAAATTTCCCCTCAATATTTGGCCTAATTCTCAGAGGTACTGTCTCAGAGGACTAGAAAATTGTGTTAATTAATTCCACAAAATAATAAAAAAATCTCATAGAATAGTCTTACATAAATAGTATGCTATGCTTTATAATGAAACCAAAATAATTTTCATTATATTTTATTGCATTTAAAAGTCGGTTAACTGTCCAATGAATCAATGATGTTTGATCTTATCTCTTACTTTTTTGGGGATTCCTGTCAAATCAATGTTCTAATAGATGCCTTTAGCAGTAGGATTTTTGAAACACTATGCCTGAGGGTTTTTCAAACACTTGGGGAAATTTAGTTTTTTCAAACTAATTTGTGTTGAATGAGAATTTCACCACCCTCTATTAAAACATGCTGTACTATATGGGAAACTGAATACTGTCTTAAAGAGAAAAAAAAATAGTACTTATGATACAGCAAAGCATGGTTAGGAATTGAAGGAGTTAAATTACTAGTAACAGAAAAAATAGTTATTTTGTGCCTTTCATGTAACTTAAAACTCAAAATACGAACATTGCAATACTACCTTCTTATTTGGGAATGTTGAAGTTAGATCGTAGAGTTGGAATTGAGTAGAGACAGAAAAAAGATGATAGAGACAAAAACAGAGGGCTGATATTCAGTAACTGGTTTCATTTTTTCCCATAGTAGGTAGGCAAAATATGAGAGCATGAGAAGGAAAGGAAGCACAACAAAACATCAGAGAATCAGGGTGCTGATCCTTTATTCACAGATTCTGTTTAATCCTCCATAAATTCATGATTAATTTATTAATTAACTTATCTTTGAGAGGAATGCTTACTAAAATGCTAGCTCATATTAGCCAGTCCCCTGCAATAAATGATCTCAGGTTATTCAAATAAGTTATTTAGTTGGAATAACTTACTAATGAGATCAAAATATCATAATAACTGAGTCATGTACCATTGCTGTGTTGGAATATCATTCAGAAACTCTGGCTTCAAACAACACACATTTATTAACTCATAGTGTTTGTAAGTGATAAGTTTAAATACAACTTAGCTGGACTCTCTGCTTTGGAATCTCACCAGGTAGTGATCTAGGTGTCAAACAGGGCTGCAATTTCATCAAAAGAAGATCTGCTTCCATGCTTCCTTCAGTTGTTGAACAATTCATAATCTTACTGCTTCAAGATTAAGGATTTCTTTCTTTCTGAAAGCTTTGCTCAATTCCTAGTGGCCACCTACTGAGCCCTGCTACATGATCTCTAAGATAACCACTTGCTTCCAGGGATTGCTTCTTCAAAGACAAGAGTGTAAATATAAGCATACTAGCAACATGGGGTTTTATTTAGTGCAACCTATAAAAGTGATATTTCATCACTTTTGTCATACTAAATTTCCTATAGACAAACAGTGATCCCATCTACATGAAAGGAAAGAGCATTATAAAATGGTTTGAATTCCAGGATGCAGGGATCATAAGGTGGATAGCTTAGAATTTGTCCACTACATTTCATATGTTACCACAGGTACATATCAATATCATAAGTAACTACCACATCTCATTCTGTCCCATCATTAAGATTCCAGGGGAAGAAAATTCTCAAATTTTTATTAAATAGGAAATCTAACAGATGTATCAGAGAAGCCAAGAAGACTAGTTCACTCAATGTTCTACAGAATGAATATGTTGAAAACCAAGTATCCACCTCTATTTTTGTAAATGCTACCAAGATTGCTTAATGGAGTAACAGTTGAAAGTGATGAATTTTTTATTATTTATCAAAACTAGGCCTAAATTATTCCTGCTCATATTTAAAGATATTTGGCAGTATGAAACTTATTTACACACTACATGAAGTGACATACACACATATTTTGTCTCTACTGGAAGACATTAATATTTCTTAAAGTGGAAGACAACTCAGATGAATTGAGTAGAAATATTTGTTTCTACAACTTTCCAAAGAGCTGAAGGAAAAACCAACTTTGAAAAATTTTTCTTAATTGTTTACAATGTTGTATGTATTAAAAACTTAATTTATTGTATTTTCAGTTTCATATACATCCTAATTCCATTTTCACTTGACTTTGTACATCTTCAGTAATCTGTCACATTTTGACTGAGTTTGATGATATATTGAAGTTTCTATAAATATGGTTATAAATGGTTGCAGCTTGGTCTAGAATATTCATTGAACTCCCTAAATTCTTGTTTGTGAAACATTTTAATAATAGGTACAGTAGAAATTCTTTTAATATCCCTTCTACTATACAACTCCATAGAACTGATTCTATTAGGAAAAAGTAATTATGCATTAACTCCTTAAGGTATTTTATATTTATTTCTCTAATTATCCATCTCATTATTAGGGTTAATATTCTACTGCTATTCTGTGTTAGCTTCTAGAAAACTGGAAACATTATTGACCTGAAAGAAAGCAGTAGAAATAAGCCAGAACTTGGCAAGTTTCTATGTTGTTATCACTAAAACTGAGAAACATAAACTAAATAGAGCATCTGCTAAGTAGATGCTTAAACATTAATGGGAAGAACCATCACATCGAAGGTCCATGTTTGAGCTGCTTATTCATTCTGTAGGTTGCAATTTACATAGGCCATAATTTACTATGGATTATCCCCTTTGGAATTGTGTAATTTGCCAACTCTCATCATGAGGTCATAATTAAATAAATACTATAAAAATCAACTTCAATCTCATCTGTCGGCTTATAATGGATGCTTGATAGCAGTTTGCATTTTCAGTTAATGATCTTGAGTGGAGAATACAAGAGTGAGCTCATTGAGTTTGTAAATTATGTCAACAGCATAAAAGTGCTTTGCTGCTATAGGTATTGTTCTTACTCTGCTCTATAATTCTATACAGTCTCAGGGCATGAGAATTTTTGTAAAACACCTGCTGGTGTTCCACCCATGGGGATTTCATTAATGTTGAAGTGTTATTTCCTATTTCAATATCAGAGGTATTGGTAACCTCTCTTTTGCTGGCTTAATTTGCTAACAAGACTGTGGGAAATTTACACACGGAGAGTTTACCCCAGTGAGTGCATCTGAAAAAGACTTCTTAAATCAGTTTGCCATCAATGTAGATTTTAAAAATTCTTTTACTTACCCAAATTGATATTTTTCATGTGCAAGAGAGGTAAATGTACCCTTAAATCATCTTTCTGAATAATTTGGATACTGTTTAAGAAAAATGAACTGTACTTTTGTGGTGCTTCCTTCCATTGGAATGTCTTTTATAAGAGAGGTGCTTTGCCTCTGTCCAAATGTAGAAAACAGTAGAGAAAAGATTGAAACTAAGATTTCATTAAAATAAGTGAGAATGTAGACTTGAAATTTCATATTTCTTGATTATTTTGTCGTTTATTGGCAAGACCTAACTTTCAAGTTTCTACAGTACTACAAAAGTATCCTGAGTACAGATTCATTAAATCCCCCTCCACAAAACAAAGTGCACATGTCTGTACACACACACACAGAAACACACTCTCTCACACACACACACACACACACACATACACACACACTTCCATATATTATAATTAGATATTTTACCAAAGTCACTCTTATCACCGAGTTTTATGTATAAACAGTTTGGTCAATAACCACTTTAGGGTAAGGATGATTTTAGAGGATGAAGACAAATTATAGGCTGTCTAACTTGGATTTCATTTTAAAAATGAGAAAATATACTCAGTGAGAATATATGATTTGTCTAAAACTGCACATCTGTGTGCACATTGTCCAGGTAGAATAAGCTTTTTTTTCTCTCAATTCTTGATTTAGTACAATGTACCTCTGCACTCATAATTAAGCATCTCAGTACTATGGCTATTTTAGATAGCAAAAATGTTTAAAGTATTATAATGTTTGAATAAGAATCACAGATATATGTTCTCAAACAATTTTTTTGAGACAGGGTATCACTATGTAGTTGAGACTGACCTGGAAGTCACTATGTAGTCCAGGCTGGTCTCGAACTCATAGCGATCCTCCTGCCTCAACCTCCCCAGTGCTGGGATTACAGGCGTGAGCCACCACGCTCAGCTTCTCAAACAATTTTGATTCGGTATTTATTTGTTGCTTTTATTAAGTTTCTCTCTCTGTGGGAGCATGGGCATATTATGTTTTGTAGAGACTGCAGCAGGCATTGATACCACGTCTAGTGCTTACTTGGTGTTAGGTATTATTCCAAGTACTTTCAAAAGATACAATTATTTGATCCTACAATAAGCCTACAAATTCTGGACTACTATCCCCATTGTATACCAAAGAAAATTGAGGCACAGTATTTAAGTCAATTACCCAATACAACATATTTATTAAGTGGTATCCCAAATAGATGACTTCATGCAGTATAACTTTTGAGTCCCCATTCAATAGTTTGTTATCAAGTATATTTCTATAAATCAAATCATTCTACAATTTATTTTAAGGCTGAAATGTAGTTGTAATAAAGAATTTGACACTTCAAGTCATGAAGAAATTTAGACATAGCACTTGAAAGCACTTTAAACTTTCATTTAAAGAAAACGTAATAAAATATTAATTAAATTTTAAAGTACAGATGAGACAAATGATTTGAAAATTATAGTACTTACTGGAAATGTATTATTTTAAAAACAAATTTATTTCAAGAGAAATTATTTCCTATTAGTTGCCTTGTCATAGACTTTAGAATGACTAAAATTTTACACATCTATGATATTATAATGCACATAAACTGATTTATTGCAAAGAAGATAATTCAATCTAATTTTTCAAAACTGTTTAAACAACTTTGGTAAATTCATTGTAAAATAAAGCCTTTCCAATAATAAAGACATTTTGGAAATCCATTTCTTTCATATAATAGGTTATTGGATAATCATGTCCCATAATCCTTTTTAGAAGATGTGATTTAAATATATAGTGAATGCATACATTTAAAAAATTATGACAATAAAATACTCTTAGCCAATAATTATTACTAAATAGTATACTTAGCTTTGAATGCACTTTTTCCACTTTTATTGCCACTTTTCATTGTCATTTTCACTTTGAGGAAGTGCTGAAATTCCCTGGTTACCAGATCTGGTGAATAAGATGGATGAGGACACAAAGCAATGCTTTTAGGAGACTGTTTTTCAATTGGACATCACTGAACAGCAAATATCCACCATATTTGATCATACCTTCTACAGATACTCATGAAAGAGGACACCCAGAAGTGCTTTCCAAAATGGCAATAATGATGGGATAAGTGTGCTCAAAGTGAAGTGGGATATTTTGAGGGGGATTTAAGGCAATGTGTCTTTTCCTGTAACAATTTTTTAATTGAAACATTCATTTTATATTTTGATCACACCTCATACAGTACTATATAGGCCAAGTAATTTATCACCTATAAAAGTTTAAAACTCAAATTATGCTCACATTTATATCTTAGAAGCAAATTCTATAGTTCTACCATGTGTGACATATATGAAACATACCTTATACACATTGCAACAGTATTCAAGACAACCAGATATAATTAAAGTAAAAGACTCCTTTCTTCCTCATCTTGATATCCAAAGATTGATACTTTTTAAAAAAATGCACATTTTCCCAAATTAATTGCACACACACACACACACACACATACACACCAATTTAAATACTCATAATATAATCCTTTTGTACTTTTGAGAAAAGTATTCTACTATATACACAAAAATAAGTTTTGGAGGTTTTTGCTTATTAGTTTTAAGGTTTTTTACTTAATATATTTTTTCATCTGACAAACATACATGACTTACCATTTTTTTGTGTTTGTAAATAATAGCTTTTTGTCCTAAAATTTGCATACTAAAAATTTGCAAAGTGTAATTTTAAGTAGATTGATATTGTTTTACATTGATAAAGTTATACAGCCATGATAACAATCAAATTTAGATAATTTTTGTTATTCAAAACAAAAAAAATCTACCCACTAACTATCATCTCCCAATCCCTCCACCTAAATCTAGGAACCTGCTGAACTACACTATTTCTACAGATTTTCGTATTTAGCGAAATTATTTTTATACAAAATAGACAATGCTCATAACAGCAATACCATATCCAAAGAAGTAAAAGTAGTGCAAAGTGATCTCTCAAATCACATTGGAGTGAAGTGAGAAACTTCAAGGGAAAGCATACTTAGACTACAATAGCTTTTTTCTCCTCTTTATTTTTTCCTATTTTTTCATGTGAGGGAAATGTCTGTAATTGATTTAATTCACAACATGATGGTCTCAGGGTGTATCTATTTTCCCACAAATGATTCGACTTTATCTTTATGAGAGAGTAGTACTCCATTATGTACAAATATATTTTCTTAAACCATTCATGTGTTGATGTGCATATAGGCTCTTTCTTATAGTTCCTATGAATTGTGCTGCTACAAATATGGGTATGCATATATCATGGTGGCGGGTTTTTAAATATTTGGGGAATATACCTAGAAGATAAAAACCTGGGTCAAATAGAGGTTCTATTTTTTAAGATTTTTTAAGGGATCTGCATACTGATTTACATATTCGTTATATCACTGTATAGTCACACCAACAATGAAGTGTTCCTTTCTCCCTACAGCCTCACCAGCATCTTTAATTGATTGATTTATTGATTGCAGCCATTCTTTCTTGGGTAAAATAGAAACTTAGTTTTTAGTTTTGTTGTTGTTGGTTTTTTCTTTTTCTTTTTTTTTTTTTGTACTGGGGGTCGAACTCGGGTTCTTGTGCTTGCTAGGCAAGCAGCAGAACCGCTGAGCTGAATCCCCCCGGCCCTGGTTCTTTTTTTTTTTAACTTGCCTTTCTTGAACTGCTAGCAATGTTGAATGTTTTTCATGTATTTACTGGCTAATTGTATTTCCTCATTAGATATATATATGTCTATACATTTCAGATGCCCTTTGCTTATTGTATCTTTAAATTGGGTGTGGTCTAATTTTTTTCAGTTCTTTATATATTCTAGATGTCAGTCCTTTGTCTGAGGAGTAGCTGGCAAATTTTCCCCATTCTATAGGTTGTCTCTTCACTCTGTTGGTGGTTTTCTTTGTTGTGCAAAAACGTTATAATTTAATGTTTTTCCATTTCTTGATTCTTGATATTATTTCTTGTGTAACAAGTGTTTTGTTCAGAAAGTCTTTGCCTATTTCTGTCTTAGAGAGTTTTACCTATTTTGTCTTCCTGCAGATTGAATGTTTCTGTTCTAATTCTGAGATTTTTGATACAGTTTGATTTCAGTGTAACATTTATGGATCTAGATTCAACCTTTAACATGTGGATATTCAGTTTTCCCAGCATCACTTGTTAAATTGGCCTTTTCTACACGAAAACATTTAGACCCTTTGTCAAACATCATGTAATTGAGTGACTTGGAGTTGTTTCTGTATCTTCTATTCTGTTTCAGTGATCCACAAGTCTGATTTTTTTTTTTTGGCCAATACCATGTAGTTTTTATGACTATAGCTTTGATAGTATAACTTTAGGTTGGGATCATGATACTCCTGCCTTGAGCTTGGAGCCCAGAACTGCTTTTACTATTCTAGGCCTGTTCTAGATCCATGTGAATTTTAGGACTGCTTTCTTTAGTTTTGTAAGAAACTTTGTTTTTGTTGAAATTGCATTAAATCTGTATAAGAATTTTCAAAGTATGGCCATTTCAACTATAGTGGTTCTGCAGATTCAAGGCCAGCTATATCTTTCCATTTTCTGATCCCCCTTTTTAGAGCACTATAGTTTTCATTGTAGATATATATCACTTCCATGTTTAATTCCTATGTATTTTAACTTTTTGATACTATTGTGAAAAGTAGTATTTCCCTAAATTATCTCATAGTGACTTTATTGTTGATGTACAGGAACACTATTGATTTTTGAATGTTAACTTTATGTCTTGCTACATAACAGAATTTAGTTTTTAATTCTAGGAGTCTTTCAGTGGAGTTTTTATGGTCTTCTATGTAGAGGATTACATCATCTGATAATAATAATTCAACTTCTTATTTCCCTACCCATATTTCTTTCCTCTCAGTCTCTTGTCTAATTGCTCTAGTTAGTATTTTGAGAACTAAGCTGAACACAATTGGTGATAACACACATCCTTGTCTTGTTCCAGAATTTAGAGGTAAAACTTTCAGCTTCTCACCATTAAGTACAGTGTTGACCATTGATTTGTCATAGATGGCCTTTATCAGGTGAAGATAAAGACATCAATTCCCATTTTCTTAAGGGATTTTGTTATGAATGGATGCTAAATTTTGTCAAATACTTTTTCTGTATCTGTTGAGATGATCATATGGTTTTTGTATTTGTTCCTATTTATATGAATATAATGGTTGATTTGCATATTTTAAACCATAGCTGCATCTCTGGAATGAATCTTACTGTAGTTCTCTCTACTTTTTTTTTCTAATCCTACTGTAGTTCTGTCTTTTGGTTGAGTCTTTTTCCAGTTCTGGAGTCATAGTAATGCTTGTTTCTAGGAATGTCTTTGGGAATATTGCTTCCTATTTGACTTCATTAAAGGTCCCAGGAGTTTTGGTGTTGAATCCTCTCAAAAGTTATAGAATACTTCTATGAATCTGTCCAGACCCGAGCTTTTCTTAATGGTTTGATTTGTTTGTTTGTTTTGTAATTACTTCTTTTACTTTACTGACTTATTTAAAATTTTCATAACATTTGTTCAGCTTTGGGAGTTCATACGTATCTAGGAATTTGCCCATTTCTTTCTTCTTCTGAATTTTCCATTTTGAGTACATGTTCTCAAATTAGTTACCAGTAAAATTCTGCATTTCAAAAAAATCCATTTTGATTTCACATTTTTCAATTCTAATTTCATGGATTTGAGTCTTATCATTCCCTTTTTAAATAAGACTCGCTAAAGGTTTGTCTATTTTGTTTAACTCTTCAAAGAACCAAAACTTTGATTCATTCATTCTTGTTTTGTTTTATTCATCTCAATTTCATTAATTTCTGCCCTGATATTTATAATTTCCTGCCTTGTATTAGCTTGGGTTTGGTTTATCATTGTTTTTCCAGGACATTTTTGTGCATCATTAGGTTCTTTATTTGGGGGTGATCTGTTTTTCTTTACTTTTCTTTTCTTTTTTTTTTTTTGTGTGTGTGTGGTTACCGGGGATCAAACTCGGGTCCTTGAGCTTGTGAGGCAGGCCACCGAACCACTGAGGTAAATCCCCAGCCATGATCTGTTTTTCTAATGTGGGATTTCACTGCTATAAACTTCCCTCTTAGGTTTGCTTTCATTGTGAGTTTTGTATATTTTTGGCCTACTAATATTATTGTTATTGTGTATGTATGTTAATTAACTACATTTATAAGGACTTACTAAATAAACAATCTAATCTGATCCTGGCAAAAAAGTCAGGGTTGAGGAGAAGGTAAAAAAATCACTGAGATATGTTATGTACATGTATCAACTCCCCACAATAGATGCAAATATTATGAACTGAAAAGATGTTCTAATAACATTTTTTAAAATAAATAAATGTTCAAAACTATAATTTTAAAGGTCGTTATTGATGTCTTCAATCTAAGATAGTGTACTTGGTCTAAGATAGCAGAATCACCCCAGTATAACTCCTTCCTGTACTGTTAAACTAAGTCAAGAGAAGACAGTTTCAAAGTTTCTGATTCATTCATTCCTTCTTACTTTCCAGACCTCTGCAATAGTGTGCTGCTGAGTCATATTGGAACATGAGCAAAAGAAAAAATCAGTCATGGTGACCTACTTTTACTTAAAATTTTAACTCTTTTTCCCCAGAGTTTTTTTGCATAAGTTTTGATTTTAAAAAACACATTATATTAAAAGTTATTATTTTTTCTTGTTTATTTATTATTTTAATATTAAATTATTATTTTATAATATTTAATATAAAAATATTATCATTCTTTTTCTTGATTTCTGAGTCTTTTACTGTCCTCTTAAATTGTGTAACCAGGGAGAGGGCATCAGTTGCTCATCTTTAATCTTAGATCTGATCTAAACAATGGATTTTATGGTCTAAGTTCTTGATTCTCTTGTGTATCTGTACTAACTTCCTTAATGATCCTATACATTGACTCTGAATACCACTTACATTCTTATTTACCCCTAATATCTTCAACCTAGACTTCACTCCTGAACTTCAGACACATATTTCCAACCTCTAACTCTACATTTTCACCATGTACATCTTAAAACTAATATATAGAAAAGCAGACCCCTATGTTCTATATTAGTTTGTTCTTTCTCCACATTTTCCTACCTCCATAAATGGCTGAGATACATTTGGCAAAAATGAAAAATTTATCATCATTCTTGATCTTTACCTCTTACCCTATCCAATCTTCTGATAAGTACTTACTACCCTACTTCTGAAATGAATTCTGAGTCTATACTCATCTCTGCATCTCCTTCACCTTTGTCCTAATCAAGTTTTCATATTTTTTTGCTTGAGTTATTGAATCATCTAAGGCTTCCACTCTTGTTTCTCCCATCATGTGTCTTCTTTATACAACAAAGAGATTGATTTCAAAATTAAGGAAGATCATGTCACTTCTCTGCTCAAAACCTTTCAATGACCTCATATCATTTCATTGATAGTACTATTTTAATGATCTCATACAGGGTAAAATTCTCTATAGTGGCCTATAGGACCTTGTGACCCATAGCACCTTTGTCATCACTTTCATGAATTTATCTCCTTTGCCTCTTTGAATTGTTTTGTCACATTCTTCTCATTTATCCCCATGTAAATGTTAAGCATACTCCAACTTTGGGAATCTTGTTTCACTGTTCTTTGCCTGGGCAGCTACATTTTCCATGTTTATGTAATTTGGGCTGAAATTCATGTCACATCTGGAAGAGACACATCAAAAGGCTTGCAGTGGATTTAACTCTCACCTCAGGAAATGTCATGCAGAAATCAAGCAACTATTGGCAAATGGGGCTGAATTTGGAACATTTAAAAAGCTAAGACCATATAAGTCTAGAGATGAAACAAGGATAACATTGGCCACCCAAGTTCAAATACCTGAGCTATTGAATAAGACACAAAACTGGCTTGCAAAGAAACTGGAGGCCCAAGAAATACTAAATGAGTATGACAAAGCAAAGATGAGTAAAAGCAAAAACAAGATGAGGAAGAAGATATAACAAGAAGAGTGATAGACCCATATTCAAGTGTAAATGAAAAACGAATGGAAATAAGAGACATGAGCTTAAAACAGAAGGATGCTAAGAAGAAATTGAAGACTGAGAAAGAAAAGGTAAAGGCAAAGCTGGAAAAGTTGAAGAAACAGAAGGCAAAAATGAAGTAAAAGAATGAGGTGGCCACAGCAAAGCCAGCTAGAAAAGCAGATAAGACTGGCTACTCAGAGACATCTGGAGGAACCGCAGGAGGCAGCAGATAACCTTGGAGTAGATTCAGAATCCCACAGAAGATGTTTGTCTAGCTGACAATCATCCCTGCCTGAGACCACATGCTTCCTTTGTTTGACACTGCCCAGTAAGGTCTCAGACTTCTTGACCATTGTGGAGTTTCTGCATAGCTTTGTCAAGGCGCTGAGCTTTGACCCTACCAAAGATGTACTTCATATGGGGTTCCCACAGGAAGGACTCCTATGTCAAGGTGACAGCTGGGGCAAAGTGCAAGACCTGTTGGTATATTCCTAAAGGCTGTGCGGCATTGATATTGGATTGCTCTCCTACTGTCAGTCCCTAAAGATCTTGGGAGGGGAAGGTGTGTGAGATTCCACTGACAAGAGACAATGTATTTGAGATTTTATGCTGCTTCCTCATGACACAGGAATTAGAGCTCACACTCAGTGACAACCTACACACTCAGCCTTTTTAAGTCCAGCCACCCCAATAGAAAAATGCTGTCCTGGCATTGTGTGTGTGTTCAATAGTTCTACCATTATCACCAATGAGATTGACAAGTCTCTGGAGAATATGTTCAGCTACAATAAAAATGAATAGATTGTTAGGTGTACTCTATAGCTAAAAAGTACCAATAAACTCAATGAAAAAAAAAAGAAAAATAAATGAATTGATTGTTGAAGGCTAGCTGTGGAGACTGAAAACTGCTCTGGCCAAGCAAATTGGGCAGCCTGAAGTAGAGATGGAAGGGCTAGAGAAAGGCATTAGATGGAAGCTCAATTCTCAGAACACAGAGAAATCCAGTTACTGGAGACCTCTGCAGTAGATTCCAGTTACCTGCTCCATGCATGATACAGGATTTTAGAAACTCAAAGTCAGAATTAAAGAAAAATGTGGGGAGTCAGGATGACAAGTGCTTAGCAGCCAGAAAAGGCCCTGGTCAGACCAAATATTGATTTTTATTAATAATCAGATTGGGATAAAAGGTAACTGCATGCAAAGATGTGCAGTTTTGCAGTTGCTATGGATATGAATGCAAGCAAGGCTTGTAAATGAAAAGACAAACATTTTCGAATGAGGAACAGAATAGACAACTTCAGGGTTGAGTTAGAACCTTGTCCTTCTAGTTAAGAAGGTTTTAGTTGTGGGAACAGAATTTGGGTACAAGTTACTCTGATCTTGGCTTCTGATATATCTCATATTGAGCACCACAGCTTCACAGGCTAATTCTATGGTCTCTGCTGTGGTGTTAGTGGGAAGGTCATGCTAACCTGCATGCTTCTGCGGTGCTTCATATAAGCTTTAGTCAGAGTAGCTTCTTAAAATGAGCTAATTGTGGGGTTAACTCTTTACAGCCTGACCTGCTTACAACCTGCTTTGGGCATAATCAAGAAGGCCATCCCTCATGCCAGTGGTGTAGAAGATGAAGAGAAAGACTCTGGCAGCTATCCACAGCTGAAGGAGTCAAAGAGATGGAAAGGTTGATGCTACAGCTTCTAGTATCCTGGAATTAGAGTGCCAGAAAGAAAAAAAAACAAAAAACAAAAAACAGCGATCTTCAGCTTTTTTGCAGAATTCTGTTTTACTCATCCCAGATGACTAAAGCAGTACCCTTGGGGCAAGACTGATACAGACACTGCTACTGGATGTTGCTGTCTTTGTCTGCTATCTTTGTGGATGGACCATGAGGGAGCTTAGTTCTTGAAGACATAATAAAGCAGGTTTTTTAAAGGTGGCTGCACATCCATCATCAACTTCTTATCTCTTCTAGGTGAAGAGAAGCACCCCTGCCAGTTCTACCCGACAGGAGGCTGACCTAACAATAATAAGCCTGGGTCTATGCAACCTAGTATCTTGGAGCCCTCTCTCAAGGACCAGAATTCAGAACAGCACTAGGCTCAGCTTCCACTCAAGGTTAAACCCCATGTTCATCCTCAGGCTTCTACTCAGTCCCAGCCCCACCCCAGCTCCAAACCCAGCCTGAATTCCAGCTTCAGCCTGAGTTCTAGCCTATCTGTCCTCATGGGTTTCTGGAGTCAGAGGGATAAAAGTGTAAGGAAAGTGGGAATGGTAGGGGAAAGAAAATAAGGGATTAGAAAAAAACCTCAGAAAAGAAAAAAAAAATGGAAACAAAGTCTTTGTAAATGGGTGGGGGGGAATTGAGAACCAAGATCTGTCATGTAAAGGTACAAGATCCCAATGATAAATATAATTGTACTGTGTACTTAAAGAGTACCAATAAACTCAATGAAAAAAGAAAAAAAAAGAAGGCTCCCCTTTGTTTCTGGGTCAGAGCCAGCACGCTCTCAGCCAGTCAGACTTCCTGATTTCGCTGAGCAAAACTCAGAGCCACTGCTCCCTGCTAAGTAGGTCAGTCCTCACCTCTCTTAGCAGCATATGAGAGCTAGATCCAGCCCCTTTACTGCCCCTGGAGGGGTCTGATGAGGCAGATTCATGCCCTGCTCCTCCAGCACCCTGGTTTGACTTGTCAACCCAGATGCAGTGCAATGTTGCTCCTATACCTCATCCAGCAATTTTTGAAGATCAACCTCACTTTCCCCTCAGCTGCATACCTCTTTTAAGCCAATGAATAGACCTAGTGCTGCCAATCTCTGTTCTCTGAACAGTTCTCTTCCACTCCCTTGCCTGTGATAATTCCTAAGTGATGATCCAGAGACTACAGAAATGCTAGAGTCCCACAGGGCTAGGATAGCCAAAACAGAGAGACATGCCAGCAAGTTCTTCAAACAGATGGAGCAGTGTTTCCTAATTCAGTTGACAGCACAGCTTGTCCCTTTTGAGATGTATTCAGGTTGATGGTGGATCCTAGATCCTGAGTCACTGGACTACACCACTGAGAGATTTAGGAGAAGGGACTTCACAAAACCCATAATAAGCACAGGGTCTTCTTGCAGTAAATCTGCTCATGGCCCTCAAAGGATCCCATCTTTGCACTTAGTGAGCTACCTCACTATCAAGAAGAAATTAGGAGCTGCTCCCCCCCACAAGGGAAGATACAAAACAGATTTAGCTGTACTTCAATAGATAGAAGATCTAGAACAGTGAGTTATCCCATTTGATCTGCAGATTTGGAGCTGGGCATGTTCTACCCAAGACCCTACTTTTGAAGACTTGGCCTACTGTGAGCATCTCCCTGACTTCCAGGAGTAATTACTTGGAGTGTTTGGGGCAGAGAAGGACTGGCACCTCAGCATAAAAGTACTAACTCTCTGGGCCTGGCTGTGATGTGACTGACCATCCTGGAACAGAACGTGGAGTGGCAGTAATTGTGGGAGCCTCTCTCTCTAGCTCATGAGATGGTGCTATGTAAGGCCTTGTATAGCACACCTAGTGGGGTACCTGAGAGAACCACAACAGAGATGTATGAAACCATCTCTCACTTTTGTCTTCGTGCCAGGCCCTTGAGTGATGACAGTCTATAGCTCAAGTGAGCCTGTGCATGAGCCAAATGGAGAGGCTCATTACCTGAGAAAAGTCTGTCAACAAAGTGACCTGTCTGGTCTGCCAGAAGGGTGGTAACTATGAGGTTTTTCTGCTTTGTGATGAGTGTGATGGTGGTTGCCACTTTTACTACCCTTGGCCCAAGATGGAGGCTGTCCCAGAAGGAGACGGCTCTGTGCTGTCTGGTCCAGAAGACAGCGGGAGAATTCACTCTAAAGCCTGATTTCCCAAAGTGAGGACAAAATCAGAAAAGTGGTTATTTCTTGAACTTCGCAGAGGCTGATGGCCACAATCACTGGATACTGTCAAGGGATCAAGAACACTCATCAATAAGTACTCAGAAGTAGGGCTGTCTCCCTCTAGGAAGCCTTTCTTGTAGCCCATTAACTCATGTTTGGTATGTGATTACTGATGATCTATCAAGAAATTGGTGGATTTTTTCCCACCGTGTGGGAACAGCTGCTCCCAGGAGGGCACACCAGCTCAGAGGAGTTTGCAGCTGATGCCTTCTTTGTCTTTGACAACTGCCAGACCTTCAAAAAGAATGACTCTGAAGTAGACCCTGTGGGACACATCATGTGCTGATTCTTCCAGCTAGGAGGGAATTTATCAGGGAAAACAGGACAATCTGTGAGGTAAGGGGTAGTGAGGAGTCATCTTGTGGACCATCCCTCTATTCACACCTGCTGATGTTTTCCTGGGTCCAGACTCAAGTCAGGTACAACCTGATTATTCTCTGCCCTTTGCAGTGCACACATTCTCTTACCCACATTCTCTTTCTCCCTTGCCCCTCTTGAGCCTCATATAAGAGGAATGTAGATGAGGTTTCTCTAAAAAGCCAAAAATGATGGAAAAATAATTTTCCTTTCTGTTCAATTTCCTAACTAAAAATAGGGAGGTGGAAGGAAGTCTCCACTCCCCCCAGCAGCTTCCATTCCTTTCTTGTTCACGCCCCAGCATTCTAGAGTGATATAACAATAGCAATAGTTCCAATAAGTGTGTGAAACCAAGAAATACTTTGTATCATGTGAGGACCCAGAGTGACAGCCAATAAGTTGAACTGGACAGGGCCATGGACATGCTGAGTCCATGTGCAGACCCTCCATGTCTGCTTCCTCTCTACTTTCCTCCCCTTCCCTTCCCTTCTCATCCCCTATTTCTTTTTTTTTTTTTCACATTTTCTCTCATCCAATAATGTAAAATCATTGTATGTGGATTTCTCTCTCCTCTTTTCCCAAATCTGTTCCCCTTGAAGGAAAAAAAAAATTAGACATCCCCGTGTTTCTTTGTCCTCATATTCCTGCTGATAACTACACATCTAAAATGTTGGATGCTCCTCGTGTGCTGAGTTTCCCAATTTTTCTGAAATTCAGTGGCTTAGCGAGATAGTGGGCAAGCATCCTGGGTCTTCCAGGCTCCTTTGCAACCTGCTTCCCAAGCTATCTCTCTGGGAACACCTCAGGGACAACTACTAAAGCTGGGTACACCTCTGAGACAGAGGCCAAGCAATAATTGGCCTCAAAAAGAAAAAAAGTGGTGTGTGTGTGTGTGTGTGTGTGTGTGTGTGTGTGTGTGTTAATTGGATCCATTTATTTTCTGCAATTATCTGTTTTAATTACCACTGTTCCCATTGTTTCATACCTTCACTTTTTTTTTTTTGGAAAACTATAGGAACAATTTCTCTGGTTTATTTCTGTTCTAGTGTCTTCAAACTATGCACTCTTTCAGCAGACACTCTGTTTTCCCTCAGGAGCTTTGAGACTTAAACTTTTGTAAGAAGAGGGATAGAATTGAATCTTTCCTATTCTCATGAGCATCTGTGGGTTTAGTTTTCCTTCTTTTATCTACTGCACCCCAGGATCCCTTCCCCAACAGCAGAAATCCATGGAGCAATGGAGACAGAGATATAAGGGCTTCTGGGTTCGGTGACCTACACATGCCTGTGCCCAAGTTAAGTCTTCAATATATGAGATGAAAAGCATTCACTTGGAGCTATAGCCATGGCCCTGGTCCCCTGATCCTAGTCAGTGAAGACCCACCCACCAGAGATTACCAGTACTTGCACTGGGGTGGGGATGGTTACTGTCTGGTTTGAGCATTGAGCTGAGGCATCTGAGAAATGTCCATTGGTATGACAAATGGTGCCAGGTGAGGTGAAGAACTGCAGGGGCAGTGAGGGTCTTTGGCAGCTCCTTAGTCCTCTAGGTCCCTTCTCCCCCACAACCTGTTTCTAAAGTCATGTTTTCTGTCAAATAAACCTTAAAACCTTTAATTTTTATGTTTATACCTAAAATGTACCAATAAACTCAATAAGGAAAGAGAAGAGGTAGATCAAAGAATATTTGAATGGACTTTATGTAATGCATATATATTTATATCTTATCTAAATAACTGCTGTAACAGACATACTTTTGGAATTGTTATAGTTGGATGCTCATCTTTCTCCCCATGACAGTTCTCCCCTGGCGTAAAATGTTGTAGATTAATTATCTTCATTGAAGGTTGGGTGGATGGGGGGTGTGGTATCAGTTGTTTCTGCTTTGTATTGCTCTCTCAAATCTATTTCTGTATAGAGATCAGGCATTCTGAAGGTGGGCTGGAGGCTAAAAGGGGTGTAGACAGAGCATGATAAAAGGGTCCATTTCTCAATTTTCTTTCCTCATCTTCACTGCTCCTTGAGTTAAGTAGATTTTCTCTATTGGCAAGAATATTTGTTAGGGAAGGCAGTTTAAAAGTAAAGCAACCCAATCCTTCCATCTTTGTTTCCTTTCCCTGGTCAACCTGGTAACAGCAAGAAACCACACCATCAAAAACAAAGTTTCTGTGTTCCTTTTAAAGCAAAAGGGTATTATATCAACAAGTGTGGTATTTTAGTGACTTTTTGATAGTGTACATTTTTATGTGAGTTTATTATTTTTTCTATATTTTAGGGCCAATCTTATTTTTAATAAGGTTAAAAAAACAATATCTAGAGAAAAAAAGATTCCAGTTTCATCACCATGTGATGTTCATAAGTACAGATGTAGAAAAGTTCTTGTCAGATGAATAAAGACTACATTTGACAGATTCGAAAAGACTATCCATGAAAATCCTGTTTAAAATACAATTCTTTATACCAGTAGTATTCTCCAAATTCATTACTTTGCTTTGTATTTCCTCTAGCATTTTTCACCATCTGTAAACTCTGCATGTAAGGGTATGTATTTCTTTACTTACATTTTAATTGTTTTTACCCTGTAATCTCTGAATATAAACTTTATATTTATATGGAGGCAGGAACCTGTGTGTGTGTGTGTGTGTGTTTATGTTTATTGCTGTATCTCTGTTCCTGCACTTTGAAACAAAATTTAGCACATAGTCAGACCTTATTTGGTGTTGAATGAAAAGTATAAATTGAATCCATGTCTCATTTCTTGCTTCTCTACATAATATGCTTAGAGAAGAACTGTAAAATTTTGCTTAGACTATCAGGTGTAAAGTAAGAAACAATCCCTTTCTCATCTCAAGTTTTGCTGACTTCTGCATTAAAATTTTAATGTACTACACTGTTCAAAATGTATCCCTTTACTTAAATCATCAACAAATTTCATTAAACAGAGGCAGGTAAATGCATGATAAAAGTGTGGTTACAGGAACCAACTGCATGGATGTACCTCATACATAAAATGAGCAAATGGCTCTACCTCAGTTTCCACACCTAAAGATATCAGGAATAATAATAAATACTTCATGCAAGCATTCAACCAAGTTAATCTGGATCATAATAACAAGGTGTCACACAGCATATAATATTTAAAAGTTATTATTCTAAGCAATCTGAACATATCACACATCTTTTTATCTAACAATTGTAATATCTGCATGGTTATTTGTTAATGTTCTTTAACTCTCCTTATTGTTGAATAATTGTCATAGTTGTACTGTTTGAAATACTTTGTTTCATAGCACATTTTCTTGTGTCAATATAATCTAATTTAATTTATAATCATGTTGTTTATCTCAAAATGTGAAATATATAATGTTTGTATAACATTTATTACGCATAGTAGTTCTGAAAAATTCACTGTTAAGCATGATAGAGATCATGCTTACATATATGTTTTCAACATGTGAAATATTTTAAGGACCTGTGGTATAACTACTATCCTATATTTTTGTTGGTGAAATTTAAAATTGAAGAAGAATATAAACTATATAGCAAATCCAGTAAAAGTACTCATTTTCCTATAACAACTATCATTTGTTGTAAAAACATATGTCAATGTGATATTCTGTAGTATGCAGTAAAATCTAAAAATTAGTATGTTCATGATATAAATGTATAGCTTTGGATAGCATCATATATGAGAGAAAGCAGCTACAAATATTGTATGTGTAAATCAATAAGTTAAGTGTACATTTGGATTATCCAAAAGTCATATTATATAAAATTATGATGTAATGATACAATGCAGTATTGTGGTTCAAATAAAATTTAATTATGACTATTATATAGTGATATGGAAAGGTTTAAAATATGTTGTTTTAAATGTGTACAATTAAATATACCAAATGATTTCAATTATGTTGAAGATATTTTACTAGAGGAAAGGATTTTAAAATGATGCACAAAAAAGAGTTTTTATGAGGTGGTGATTTAGTTCAGTTTTGTTCTGTTTTCAGAAAATTGCCCTTAATACGAATGACTATATTTATTTTCACTTATAACAGGTAAAAGTAGAAAGTTATATAGTATATATAGATTCTGCCCTTGATGAATTTACAAACATTGCACACTTATTATTAAACAGATAAGTAAGGTGGTTCAATAGTCATTCATTCAACCATTTTAAATGAATATTCATGTATTATGTATACATTAACACATATACATATGTGCATTGCATAGCATAAAATGTTGTATAGAGAAGAAATGGTCCTGAAACATTTGGAAAGCAGTCATTATATTTCAAGTTTTAGGTCCAGTTTTTGATCCTTATCCATTTTATTTGATAATTGCTAAGCTTTTCTTTTGGAATATATACTTCTTATTTGATATCTCCAGGAAATATGAGTGATATTTTTTTATTTTCTTATAGCTAGAGGCACTAGATTTGGATAGTAAACAGCAGTTGGAATAATTATATTCCATGTTTCTATCTATCTATCTAGTTTGACCCATCAGATCTATACTATTGCATTCCTCTCAGAAAGGTTTGTGAATGTGTTATCTATCTTGATTAGTTTTCTAAATTTGATCAGTTAATGCTCAGAAAAAAATTGATAATTGGCAAGGTAGGAAAATGTTTCATCTTGACATGTGAGTCAGTTGATCAATAAAAAATGCAAAAAGCCAGTTTGTTAAAATCACTTGAATTACTGTATGTCTCAGAAAGAAAGACTGTTGAAAAAAACCTGTACGATACTTTCAGATCTTATGGAAATGAAGAACCCAATTGTATTCTGACATTATGTAGAGCCGCTTTGATCTTAGTGATAAATATTACTAATGCAGAAAGCCTTCATCCAATCCTTTAAGCAAATCAAATATACAGATACTCTTTCTCTTACTTGGTATTCCACTCAGCTCTTTAGCTAAGCCTCTTTTCTATTTCCTATCATGGAATCAGTGTAGAATAATAATATATACAGGGATATCATTATGCATCAATGATAAAACAGTTACTTGTAAGTTTTTTGTCTACTGCTATCATACTGCATAACAGTTGCTATTATATTATCATTGCTATGTTTTCTATATTGCAACACAAATTTTAATTTGTAACTTTTCTGCTATACTTTCTCTCATTTTCTCCCCATTTTCCTCACTCTGTCTCTCCCTTTTTAGTACTGAAGATTGAGCCCAACACCTTCACACTGAGCTACGTGCTTCTCTTCCTATGTCCTTTTGTTTTCAGTACTGAAGATTAAACTCAGGGCCTTTGCACTGAGCTACATTCCTACCTCTTTTGGTTCTGTTTTTACTTTTAGGCAGAGTCTTGCTACATCACTAAGTATTCTGAGCTGGGCTCAAACTTGTGATCCTTTTGCCTCAGCCTCCCAGAATATTGAGATTACAGGGTTGTGCAACCATGTCCAGTCATTTTCTCTCTATTTAAGTATATAGGATTTCTCATGATATTCAAAATTCATAACAAGATCAGAAATTCTGGTAACTGGATGAACACATTCACTTTGAAATTCTAAATTTTAATTACATTTTGGCTATATGTAAATCTAAGCCTTCCAACTATTTAGATAATTATTTTAATTTATTGTCATTTAAATAGTTGCATTATCTTTGAATGTTTCTCCACAAGAATTCCCAGCCAGAGTGGATGAAATGCTAGCTTCTAGCTTTGCTTGGGGAAAGTCTTCTCTTTCTCTGGCACACACACACACACACACACACACACACACACACACACACACACACTCTCAAAGCACTCTGCTGCCCATAGATTATGGCTCCTTCCCATTGTTATGGTTTATCTGAAATGTTCCCTCGAAGTCTCATGTGGTGATTGGAATATGATTGGAATGTGCTACAAACATCAGTGGATGAATCCCTTTATGAGTTCATAGCTGAATGTGGTATTAGGAGATGGATTCTAGCTGGACAAAATGGGTTACTGAGGCCATGGCCTGGAATGGTATATTCTTATCCTGGGTTCTTACTACTTCCTGCTGTCTGTTGAGCAGCTTTACTCTGCCAGGACCACACATCATCTCATTTCTGCCCTAGATCCAGTGACCATGGACTGAAACTTTTCAACCCGCCAAAATAACCTTTTCCTCCTTTAACGTCAGCAAGTTGGATATTGTGTCTCAGTAACAGGAAAGTGAATACTACTGGATAATATTTTCTTTTGTCTCTTCTCCAGAAAAGGATTTCTTTCCTTTATTTTTATAACATCATACATTGTAGAATTTAATTAAAAATTACAAAATAGTGCAGGGGGTTTTGGTGCACACCTGTAGTCCCAGCAATTGGGAGGCTGAGGCAGGAGGATTGCTGTGAGTTCAAGACTAAGTCTGGGCTATATAGTGAATTCCAGGTCAGTCTCAACTAAATAGTGAGACCCTGTCTCAAAAAGCCCCCCCCCAAATTACAAAATAGTAAATAAAATAAATTATGCATTAACATATTTAAGGTATAAATAATTAATATGTATTTCCAAACATTAGAGATGGCATAACATCAGTAAATTCATAGTAGTGAAATGCAGAAAAATAAAAAGCATGTAATTATTCTATTTCTTAATAGACACAAGAAGTATGTGATAAATTTCCAAAAATTTGATGTTAAATAACTTCTTAGTAAACTAAGACAATAATTCCATGTTTTAATAAATACAACCATAATAAACATTATCCTTAATATTGACATATAATTCATCTGAATTGAAATCAGAAATAACACGACGATGTCAGTTATTACTGGTACTAGATCAACATCATTCTTTAACTGTTACCCACTGAAATAAAACAAGATGATCTGATGTATTTTAAATATTTAAAAGCATATTGGTCAGATTATATTTGTTTCAGACAATAAAATAGAAGATAGAAAAATACAATAGTATTTATTAATCATTAGAAAGCTGAAGAAATGGAATCTACCAAACATGACTCTTAAAGCCACATCAAAGAACTGGGCTATAAAGAAACTACTGTTTCTGTCAGTAATGAGCTCTCATATCAGCAAGTTGCTTAGCAATGAGAAAATTGCCAAAGTAGATACTGCCTGCAGAATCTCAATGCCTTTGGTATGGATGAGAAAAATGGATGACTTGTATATGTTTCTTTCTCCAAAAACCCATGTCTAAACTAAGTGTGAATTGAGAGTATACGACTACCTCAACCGAAATCATTTCCGGAATGCTAGCTCTTAGAGAAGTTGGAAAAAATAATTCTTAGATTCCATTCTGCATAGATAAAAGATAGTGCCATGCTACAAAATCACCATGCTTCACAGGCCGTATGTTGGTTCACTTAGATTCAACCAAAAATCCAGTAAATTGTCTACAACAATTCACAAATTATATTGATACAACATATAAAATAATTTGTGATAAATTATACACTGAATTAATCAATTGAAAAATAGAATAACATCACATGTGTAGCTGCAGCAAACATTTTAATATTAAGGCATAA
>NW_022900951.1:75810467-75819359 GCF_012274545.1 Fukomys damarensis
CACTCTCAAAGCACTCTGCTGCCCATAGATTATGGCTCCTTCCCATTGTTATGGTTTATCTGAAATGTTCCCTCGAAGTCTCATGTGGTGATTGGAATATGATTGGAATGTGCTACAAACATCAGTGGATGAATCCCTTTATGAGTTCATAGCTGAATGTGGTATTAGGAGATGGATTCTAGCTGGACAAAATGGGTTACTGAGGCCATGGCCTGGAATGGTATATTCTTATCCTGGGTTCTTACTACTTCCTGCTGTCTGTTGAGCAGCTTTACTCTGCCAGGACCACACATCATCTCATTTCTGCCCTAGATCCAGTGACCATGGACTGAAACTTTTCAACCCGCCAAAATAACCTTTTCCTCCTTTAACGTCAGCAAGTTGGATATTGTGTCTCAGTAACAGGAAAGTGAATACTACTGGATAATATTTTCTTTTGTCTCTTCTCCAGAAAAGGATTTCTTTCCTTTATTTTTATAACATCATACATTGTAGAATTTAATTAAAAATTACAAAATAGTGCAGGGGGTTTTGGTGCACACCTGTAGTCCCAGCAATTGGGAGGCTGAGGCAGGAGGATTGCTGTGAGTTCAAGACTAAGTCTGGGCTATATAGTGAATTCCAGGTCAGTCTCAACTAAATAGTGAGACCCTGTCTCAAAAAGCCCCCCCCCAAATTACAAAATAGTAAATAAAATAAATTATGCATTAACATATTTAAGGTATAAATAATTAATATGTATTTCCAAACATTAGAGATGGCATAACATCAGTAAATTCATAGTAGTGAAATGCAGAAAAATAAAAAGCATGTAATTATTCTATTTCTTAATAGACACAAGAAGTATGTGATAAATTTCCAAAAATTTGATGTTAAATAACTTCTTAGTAAACTAAGACAATAATTCCATGTTTTAATAAATACAACCATAATAAACATTATCCTTAATATTGACATATAATTCATCTGAATTGAAATCAGAAATAACACGACGATGTCAGTTATTACTGGTACTAGATCAACATCATTCTTTAACTGTTACCCACTGAAATAAAACAAGATGATCTGATGTATTTTAAATATTTAAAAGCATATTGGTCAGATTATATTTGTTTCAGACAATAAAATAGAAGATAGAAAAATACAATAGTATTTATTAATCATTAGAAAGCTGAAGAAATGGAATCTACCAAACATGACTCTTAAAGCCACATCAAAGAACTGGGCTATAAAGAAACTACTGTTTCTGTCAGTAATGAGCTCTCATATCAGCAAGTTGCTTAGCAATGAGAAAATTGCCAAAGTAGATACTGCCTGCAGAATCTCAATGCCTTTGGTATGGATGAGAAAAATGGATGACTTGTATATGTTTCTTTCTCCAAAAACCCATGTCTAAACTAAGTGTGAATTGAGAGTATACGACTACCTCAACCGAAATCATTTCCGGAATGCTAGCTCTTAGAGAAGTTGGAAAAAATAATTCTTAGATTCCATTCTGCATAGATAAAAGATAGTGCCATGCTACAAAATCACCATGCTTCACAGGCCGTATGTTGGTTCACTTAGATTCAACCAAAAATCCAGTAAATTGTCTACAACAATTCACAAATTATATTGATACAACATATAAAATAATTTGTGATAAATTATACACTGAATTAATCAATTGAAAAATAGAATAACATCACATGTGTAGCTGCAGCAAACATTTTAATATTAAGGCATAAGAATGATATTTCCCAAAAATGATATTTGTCAGAAGAAATGTAAATAAAATATAAAGTATGCTTACATGATATAGTAAATTTTCTTACATGAAGTCAATAGCACAATGTTCATTCCTACCTCTTGATAGAATAAACAAACTGTGGGCCGGGAATTTAGGTCAGGGGTTCCACTGCCTGCCTTGCAAGGGCAAGGACCCCAGTACCAAAGAAAAACAAACAAACAAAAAATAATACATATTAAAATAATAAATACAAAATATACAAACATAAATTAAAAAATCAATAGTGCAATTTATACCATCAGGTTTTAAAAATAATGTTATGGTATAATAATTAACACAGTACAATAGGACAATAGGCTATAGAGATAGAAAAATATATAATAAAAAACATTAGAGACCAAAAACGGATAGATTTATTTATGAGATGATATAAGTGTCTTTTCAAAACAACATGAAAAAGATTATTTCCTTAATAAAATATAGAGTATTTGGATATTTTTGATGAGTATTTGTTAAAAATTCTATCTGCCATACAACAGATATGAATGCTTTAAGATACAATAGAAAATTTAATAAAAAAAATGTTTAAAAGTATCTAAATAAGATCATGGAAACTATTTTTGAAATGAGGAGCTATCTCTTAACATACCAAACCTAGAAGTTTGAAAAATATGGACAAATGATATCTCAACAATTGAGCTTTTTGACTCTAAAAGATATTAAAAAGCTGAAGAAAAAGTGACAGAGTAAAAATATTTATATTATGTACAAAGGACAAAGACTTAAAATTCTGAATAAAGTGCTGTAAATGAGAAACAGGGGAGCCAAATAATCAAATAGATATAAGTGGACAGGCTATCAATAGATGTTTTACACAAAAAGTTATACAATTTACCAGCAAACATACAGAAAGATACTTCATCACACACAAATATAGGAAAATATAACTTAAAATAGTGATTACATAGCTTTCCCATCAGAGAAACAAAAGACAAAGGAGAATAAAAAACGGAAAGAGCAGAAGAGAATGTCAAATGTTCTGGTATATCTAAGAGTGTAGAAACAAATACTAGCACACGATTGATAATTAAATTGGAAAAACATTTTGAAGGCAATTATATAGCATCTCTCCTAACTTTAATAGTGTACTCCCTTCAAACGAATAATTTCATTTCTACAACTGTGTCCCAGATACATATTTATTTGCATGTATTTACAAAGAACCATTTATACAGATTTTTATTGCAGAATTGCTTAGTGAAGAAAAAATAGAGATAAGTAAAAACTTTATGATTATGGACATGGATAAAAATATCTGTGTATGCCGGGTGTGGTGGCTTACACCTGTAATCCCAGCACTCGGGAGGCCGAGGCAGGAGTTTGAGACCAGCCTGGGCTACATAGTGAGTTCCAGGTCAGTCTCTCAACTACATAGTGAGACCCTGCCCCCCCTCAAAAAAATCTGTGTTTTTCACATTACAAATCGTGGAGTAATTAATGTAAAAATGAGTTTGATGTCTATGTACAGGCATGGAATGATCTTGAATATTGTTAAGGAACAAAGTTAATTGTAAAATAATCAGATTTCATCACATAGTTATATGTTTGCATTCATATGCATATAAAAGTGGAATTGATAGCAGTGATTATTGTCAGGATAGTGATGTATAACAGAGACAGCAGGTCTCAAGGAGAGCATATCACAATTTTTGCCTGATACGATTTTACTATAGTTGATTTTATTTAATTATTAATTTTCTTTCACTATTTTTGCCATTTTAACAACTTTAATTTTGTACCATATTTGTAGAGAGCAATTTTCCCTCAGCTCTAAATTTTTCTCTATTTTTATATAAGATAAAAGTATTATTTTTATAGTTGTTATGTAATGCCATTTATTAAGCATTAGTACTTTGAAATAAGTACTTTGCTAATTGCATCACTTGCATTGTTTTTTTTTTAATTTTTACAAGTAGACCTCAGTTTAGAAGCATTGCTATATTCCAAACACTTTTTAAATGCTTTATTTATGTTCTCTCATTTGTCATTTCAACAACCCAAGTATGTATCTATTCATTTTAGGTCAGGCCAAAGAGAATTTGAGAGATTAAATAATTTTTCCAAACTGGCATAACTCTTCAGTGGTGGAGACAGGATTTAAAGCTACTTGAGTCATTTGTTAGAAAATGGATGCACCTTAAGACTCTAATATTTAGTGAAATACATCAAAAACACAAGCTTAAATATCCCAGGTTTCTTTTTTACAAGAACTCCAAATTATAAACAAAGTAAAATAAAAGATGGATGAAAAGTAGTACGGAAATAGGTGTTTCTCAAGTGGGAAAAGGATCAAGAGATGTAGGGAGGGAGGATGGAAAAGGGGTTGTTAAGTGTAATGTATATATATTTACTCCATACAAGGAATATTAATATTAACATAACTGAAAACATGTATTAATAATTTTTTAATTTCCTGTTTTGTGAACTTCTTAGTATCCTGAGGCATCATGGAAACATTTGATCAATCATGATACTGAATCAAAAAGATTCACAATCAAATATTGTGTTTTAAAATTTAATGGTTAAAATTTTATTTGAAGTGACCTGACTTGATCATAAAGAGTGAAACTATGCATAATCACAAGACAATATGCAACCCTTCATTTGCTTCTAACATTTAATGCCCCAACACTGAACAAAGCATACCATCTTCAAAAGGAAAATCTTTCATAAGAATTGGACACTCTGGAGTCATTGCAATTTACCAAGAATTAGAGTTTAGTTCTATGAGTTTTAGGATTAATCAGCCTTTAATCTCTCCAATTGTGTTTGCTACCTGTTATGACATGAATATAATTTTATTAATTTGAAAATTATATGTTCCTCAGCAGGAATCTGAAAAGTGATTTTTATTTCTTGTAAACTGGATTAAAGAAAATGCAAAGGTGCTGTGTACAACATCAGTGTGTATGTCACTAGCAACCTCTTTGTCCCTTCTATATTGTTGTGTCAAGCTTCTTACTAAATACAATTTTAATAGCTTTAACATTATTTTCCATCTAAAATATCCTCTCTGTGATTGGGTTGTGTGAATACTTCTCTATCATGACTTAAATTTCTTTAATTTCTCTTTTTTTGCCTCAACACACTAATACTTTACCATTCTATTTTCAAGGTAACATTTTAATTCTGATACGATGACCTTTCTCCCTTAATCACTTGGTGATTATCTTCATTAATCCTGATTAATCTCACATAGAAAACTACTTTTCTATATTCCTTGATTACTACAGATTTGACAGTGTGACATTGAGCTTTGTGATTTTGGTATATCTGTTGTCATTTATATCTCCTGAGTGTCTTTCTTCTTTTTCATAAACCTCATCACCAGGCCTGATTTTCATATATATCAAGGTATGTCATTTCACAGGTAAATGTTTTCATCCTTTGCACCATTGACGTTCATATTTGTCACAACATTGTCAGCCAACATAATTTTTCATAACAAATCTTTAAATGTTATATACACAGATCAGACAAGCTCATAAATATTCACCAAACACACACCTAAGAAAATATGTCAGTGTAAATATTAGCAGTATGTTTCATCAACAGCAAAAGGAACTTGACTTACTCACAAAAATGAAAGATGTTAAGCATAAATGTAAATGTGTGAGTAAAGTTTACATTTCTTTTTTTTTTTTAATTGAGTTTATTGGTACATTTAGGGATACAGTACAGTTACATTCATTGTTGGGATCTTGTACCTCTACATGACAAGTCTTGATTCTCATTTTTTCCCCTTACCTCTGCCCTCCCTTCACCCCCTCCTCCCCTCCCCATCTACAAACACTTTATTTTCATCTTTTCATTCTCTCACATTTTTTTTCTTTAGAATCTTATGCATTGTTGCAGAATATTCACACCAGGGAAACTATTCGGTATTTACACATGTGGGACTTATTTATTTCACTTAGGAGTATATCTTCAATATGTATCCATTTTCCTATGAATGAATCTATTCTCTCGCTCTTTATGGCTGAGTAATACATTTCTATAAGGGAAAATTTAGCAAACTACAAGAAACCTAATGAAATCTAGGCAATAATTAACAGATAAGATAGGTTAACTGATAAGAAATTATATCCATGGAGTGAGACTTGAACTTTTTTCATGGGAAATGTTAGAGAAAAAGATATTACCTATGTAAGACTGGTGAGACTGGTTGTCTTCAACTTCAAAAACAAGACGCTAAGCGGATAAAGTAGATCTCCTGAGTGCGTTTATAAGCTTAATTCTTGTGTGGAGGTACGCAAAGGTACTAAAAGCTATGCATGTTCCACCAAATTTGCATGAAATAAACTACATTTAAAAAACTACAGGGGAATTTTTTGACTTGTAAAATAGAGAAGTATCAAATTAAAAAACGACAAATTTATCAAATTTCAGACTATGTTCATAACTTTTTGCCACTAAAACTAACGTGTGGACAAAAAGTGAATAATGAATTTCTTAACTTTGTATTTCCTGTATGGATTGTAATTCATAATGATTTGCCGCACTCCTTTGACTTCACTTGTGTCTCCAAAGCTTGAAAGAACTCTCTTTAAGAAGTAGGATTCTTATAATTTCATTTTCATTTTGTAGTGCATAATAAAATATCTGTTGATCAGTAAGTCTTCAAAATTCAGGCTTTATTGAAAATCTCACAGTGACTATTTAAAATGCTCAATACTAGGAGAACAAATTAAGTTTGAATATATATACATTTAATATTGAAGTAGTAAAATTTGCCAGATCACAATGCTTCTATAATTATAGATGAAAACCAATATTTTTTATAAACTCATACATAACGATCTAATGGCTCTAGAGATGGCCTATGGTGATATTTTAGCTACATAGAGTAGGTGGCATCAAATGATCTTTGTCTCTAGATATTCGTGCCCTTTTGTCATATTTTCTTTTTGAATGTGCACCAGAATATTACTCTCTTCCTGTTGTGCACAGTGACTGTGAAATAAGATAGTTGCCATGCTTTGAGCTGCTCTATTGAAAGTCTCACATGATATGGAACAGATGAATCCAACAGCCAGTGAAAACTGCAGCTTTCCTACATCTCTGTGTTTGGAAGGGGATCCTCCCTTATTAAAACCTGGAGATGACTGTACACCACTACTGAAAACTCAATTGTAGCCTTATGAGAGATCTCGATTCAGAAACCTCCAATGAAGACACACCTGGGTTCCAACACACAAAAAAATGTGAGATAATAAATGCTTGTTATTTTAAGCCAGCATATATGGGGATACTTTGATAGAACAGAACAAATACTTAATATATCATTGTACCACCCTTTATACTTTTGATGTATTGTGACTAGATACTTTATTTATTAGTAATGTAGGTAGAAGTGACTGGCTGGATAGTAAACACTCTCGTATGAAAAATATTGCACAATTTAAGGAATACACCTAATGGAGGTCTCAGAAAGGGAAGAAGAATCAGCTAAAACAAGGAAATTCTTAGAAAAGGGACTTAGGCATAAGATGACTCTGGTAGCTATCTACAAAATTGGAATGTTCTCCTCTAATAAAAACTATAGGTCACAACATAAAAACTACAGCATGTATCAAGTGGTGTGGTAAGGTTTCAATATGTGCAGGGAAAAGATGTCAAAACTGTGCAGGGTTAAGAGTTTATTTTGAGACAGATGTTACTGAAACCCAGTCTCTTCTGCTCTTGGCCTCGTATTTTGCAGTGTCACAATCTGCTGTTATCTATTTGATTTTAATATTTCCACATTTCTCTTTCAGATTCTGATAATTGAATTCCATTCTTGGCATGGCTTGGCTTATAACATATCACTACAATATTTCTTTTCATCTTCACATTTTCTGTGCTTCTGTGTTGTCTCCTCTTAGTATACGTTTATACTAGCAATTGCCTGTGCGCTTATCTTGAGTAACAAATGATTTTTTCTAAACATCTTTAAGTAATTAAACTCTAAATGCCCCAAATATGTGTTTAGTTAGACACATTGGAAGACATATAGAACATAGTATGGAATATTATGCAATTATTAAAACTGATTTGGTGGAAAATATTTAATGAATTTTAGTGAATTTAAAAAAGTAGATTATTTTCATAAGTCTTTGGTATTTAGGTAAATATGCTCTGCTGACCAAACTTCAAAAAAAGAGATAACTATTAAAAAGAAGAAAGCTTTATAAGTGCTTTTATTTTGGCATTTGCTAGACTATCCTTGGTGAAAGACTAGAAAATCTTAGGCCCCAGACCAGTGGACATTATAAGACTATTCTCTTGTTTGAAGCACAGTGCTATATCACTCATTTCTTATTTATTATGAGGTATTATTGCAATTCATGATACTACAAGTTCCCTGGTACACAGAATCATTTTCTATTTGTTGTTTAGACATTTTCTTCCAACATAAAGAAAGCTATTCTGAATGTGAAACATTTGACAGTAATTCATAAATAGTTTGGAATGCTAATTCCTACCTGCATTATTTGATTATTATGATGTTATCAGGCGATGAGAATACATTTTAATAACTAAAACAAATAAAAATACGGCTACTGGAAAACACTTACCTGCAAATAGTCAATTACTATAGAAAAAGAATATTCTCATACTCAGCAAAATCTATATTTCAAGAGACATTATACTGCAAGTGTTATGTATGTTCAATGAACTCCTCTTCTAAATAATAAAGTTATTACTTTTGGGAATGTCAGAAACACATGTACATTAAATATTTAGTCATCTTTTAAACAGTAAATATTTTGAACCATGTTTTAATTTTCTCACCAGGGAGGTGTGCAATGAAACAGTAATAAACAATGTGTCCGAAATCATAAATAATTTCACTGTTATTTTTCCCAATGTAAGTATTTTTTAAAATATAATGAAAATATTCAGATTAACACGAGACTAAATCAGTGCTTGTATTTTAGGGCACAGATGGAATGAGTTGAATTTCCTAACAAATTTTCATTAAAAAAGGAAATGATATAGTTCCTCAAAAGATCATGAATCAAAAATGGTTTTGTTTAAAATCAGAGACTTGAGGGCCGTGAATTTAGCTCCGTGGTTCCGCTGTCTGCTTTTCAAGCGCAAGGATCAGAGTTTGATTCCCG
>NW_022900951.1:75819398-75854576 GCF_012274545.1 Fukomys damarensis
ATATATCAGGGACTTGAAATTGTCGGTTGATTCAAAGCCCTTAACCACTAGCTAGAGATATAAAGACTTACACTGCACAACTCAGAAAAAAATTTCAAATGATAATGAGAAACCAATGGAGGAAATCAGACAATAGAAGAAAAAGAACTGTGGTTCTGTGATCATAAGCAAGTTACCTGATATTCCTGGCAATATTTCCTCATCTGTAAAGCCTATATGTAGGTCTCTCAACAATTACATGAGAAAACATATGCCTGTTTAGTTATGGACAATTTAGGAGTATTTTCTACCTGGGAGTCTCTTGAAACCAGCAAGCTCAGTCAGTGTTACATTTATTTTGTAATTTTTGATAGATTAGAAACAAGTTGCTCTATGAATCTTGTTTAGCCCTTAAGATGTCCTTTATTCCTATACTCCAATTCTTTTAACTTCCTAGTTGATCACTACAGACAAAGAAAGAGGTATAGTGACATTTGTCTTTCATGGCATCCTGTTTATAGAGCAGGCCTTCTTGTTCGTGAACCTCAACAAGAGATTCCCATGATCATTAATCCAAGACTACACTGTGACCATATTCAGCTATTATTTTTCATAGTAGAAAACGAGAGTATTTCTGGCACTGAGCATACCAGTGAATCAAAGTGACACTATAAAATTAGATTCTTATTTTCTGTCCAACAAGTTACAATTTTGTTGCAGCTACTCAGATTGCTTCTAGCCAATCACCCCCACAGAAAGCAGATCTTACATCAGATAAGGTGAGGGTAAGAATAAAGTGTGGTAGACTAAGAATGGTTTTCAGGCAGTAATTTCTTTTAAATCATGTTTTATTGAAGTAATCATGTAAAATTTGCATTTTCCTCCATATCATACTTGGGCTTGTTATAAAATCTGTTTTTCACTGAGTAAATTGATTTTTCTGCCACTACTCCCTCACACAACTGTGTATGCAAGTTTGAAAGGCAGATATGTAGCATTTCTATGAAATTTTAAAAAATGGTATCAGTGAGGGTTGTGTAAGACTTATTGTATTATCAACATGATTAAATATTATTCAATAGGAGGAAATATAAATCATAAGCAATAACTTCTTAGTATAACCTTACAAATCATGTAGGAGAAAACAGTGAGGACAAAGCAGTATACCATGATTTCTAATGATTACAGTGAGGCACTGTAAGATAATTCTGAGTATCAGGTGAAAAGAATGCGGAGACATACTATCCTGCCCAAGAAAGTATAAGTGGAGCAAATATATTGAAACCTCTTTTCAACTTCAAACAATTTCTTTCAGTAGTCAAGATGGTATAACTCTGATATTCTTTATTCTTTTTTCTCTTGAACCATACAACTTTTTAAAGATATTAATTAAAATTTAATAAAATGCTTGGCACTTCATAAATACTATTACTGTATTTATTTTATTATGTTCGACTATCTATTTAGGTGTTTCTATATCAGAAATTATGTGGTAATTTATAAATCATTAGTATGTAATCAATAGGAACAGATGGCATCAGCCATCTTGAGAGAAAATATTCATTTAAAAACATCATTCTTCCCACTGAGAGAGACTCTAAACTAAAAAGCTTTTAAGTGACATTATCTACTGTATTTGAGGTAAGGATGTAGCCATTTTTGTCACTGTTTCATCCATTTCAACTATTGTCTCATTTTTGTACCCATATGTGTTATTTGAATTTATACAGAATAACAAAAATGTTCAATAAAAGAGGGACTAGTTAGCTTTCAAATATAATTAGAATTTGGAAATTATAGATTAGAATAAAAACAAAGTCACAGAAGCAATAGTTTAATAGGGTAAGTATGCTCTTGGTTTTAATCTGGCTATTTAAAAATTATAATAATGCTGTAAGTATTTAGTGACTAAGCCTACAGAAAAATTAACAACTTCCAAGATATTGAAGCAGTTTTATTTGGTTCCCCAAATTATTTATCATCATATACCAAGCCTGATTTACCAAAGTTTGCTGAAAAGCACCAAATTGAGTGTTTAATTATTTTATTTAAAGTTTAAGTATATTTGATTGTGTCTTTTAGGATTGAAAAAGAAATCAAAGACCTGATCAAGAATTTTCTTTTTTAACCTTTAACTTATTTTGCCTTGCTTTTTAAGATTTTATGTTAATGTTCTTTCTTGTAGTAGATAAGTTTTTTGAATATGTGTGCTGTGTTATCATATTACATCTCTCAGAGAACCTACCTCAGAGTCATGCAAGTGGTAAAAAAGAGCCTCAGTAAATAAGTTTAACCAAATGCAACAATTTTCCCCTAGGATCTTCCAAATATGTGCATATATTAAATGACATTCTTAGAACATATGCTAATGACAGTTTACTTATACACATATAAGTCATCTGTGACTGTTCAAACTGAATGAACAAAATTTTCCAAAATTACTGTTTAGAGGGTAATCAAGTAACACGGAATCTCAAAGAAACAATTACAATTAAATGTGCCTATGATATTGATTGATAAAAGAAAGGCACTTCTTAGAAATTGTTACTGGTAGTATAAGTTACTTTAAAATATTACCTTAGTCCAGTATCTGGGTGCAACAGTAAAACCAAATTTGGTAATTCAGAGATTCTTTAACAGGTTTAATTGGTGAAGGAGCATCAAAATGGATTTTCCGAGTTGTTAGACAGTATTTATCCCACAAAGCAGCAGAGAAAGTCTGCAATGCATTGATTCTTTAACTATGCAAAGACAGCCCAGCCAGAATCAATGTTCATACAAAAAGTTCTAAGATAAACTGTAAAACTTTAGAAAACATTCACTTAAGTGGCTTACCCCAAGTAACAACTGAGAAAAAAAATACCTTCACCACAATTTTTCTGCAAAAATTCAATACCCTTTTAAATGAAAACAGTGGTTCCAAATTTTCTGGACTTACTTGACAAAATTAATTTGGAAATTAATGCAGTAATGACCTTCTTGTCAACAATGGCTTGTGTATTATAATTATTTGAATGTTTTAGTTGTAACTGAATTTAAAAATAGAGATTAGCGCTCCATGCAAATATATGTGCTATATATACAATTCAGCTCATTAGACTGACAATGAGGTTCTCTTTGAGACAGAATTCTAAGATGGTAAAGTAGATGCCAAGTTTTAGCCAGATGCAATTTAGAATAGTTGTGATACAGCTCAGAGGAAAAAATAAAATGCTGATAATGAAAATGCTGACAAACTTCAACCATAGAATGCTATGCAATGCCACTGACTAAAATGGAAACCTCCAAGTAGAAAATGACTGATGTCATAAAATAAATGATAATAACTTGTTTCACTTGATGCTCAAAAGGAAGAAAATACTACATGCTCTAAAAGGGTGGATAGTAAATAAATTGTCAGTGTAGTAGTAAAATCATTTCAAGTGTAAAATAGTAGAAAGCTCTACCTGTACTTTTCGGTATGTTATCTAGAATAAGTGCAGGTTTTATTTTATAAATAATGTATAATTAAATTCCTGTGTGATGGAGTTCACTGAATGGTTGCCATGGACCATTGAATATTCTGTTTTATTTATTTTATTTATTTTTCTTATTAAGTTTATTGGTATATTTTAGGTTTACAGTACAGTTACATTCATTATTGGGACCTTGTACCTTTACATGACAGGTCTTCGTTCTCATTTTTACCCTTGTCCCTGCCCTCCCTTCACCCCCTCCTCCCCTCACCCTTTACAAACACTTCATTTCCATTTATTCATTTTCTCATATTTTTTTTTCTTTTCCCTTATTAGCTTTCCCCAACCCTTCCCACTTTCCCTATACCTTTAGCCCCTATCTTCCTATTTGACATTATCATTATATCATTAGAATCATATGTACTATTATAGTTTATTCACACCAGAGAAACTATTTGGTATTTACACATGTGTGACTTATTTCAATTAGGAGTATATCCTCAATATGTATCCATTTTCCTATGAATGAATCTAATTTCTTATTCTTTATGGCTGAGTACTATTCCATTTTATAGAAAAAACACATCTTCTTTATCCAGTTTCCAACTGATGGGCAAATGAGCTGTTTCCAAGTTTTAGCTATTGCACACTGGGCCACTATAAACACAGGTGCACACATATCTCTGTGATATGATTCTTTTAATTCTTTTGGAAAGATACCCAGCAGAGGGATGGCTGGGTCAAATGGAACCTCTAGTCCTACCACTTTGAAGTATCTCCATATTGATTTCCATAGTAGTTGCACAGTCTGCACTCCCACCAACAATGGAGAAGGGTTCCTTTCTCCCCACAACCCCTCCAACATTTGCTATTGGTTGATTTCTTGATAGCAGCCATTTTTTGTGGGGTGAGGTGGAATCTCAGTGTTTCATCTGTATCTCTTGAATGACCAGTGATGTGGAACATTTTTTCATATATTTACTTGCTACTTTTAATTCTTTGTCTGAGAAATATCTGTTTATTTCAGATGCCCATTTTTGAATTGGGTCTTTATATTTGGGAGAGCTGATTGTTTTAATTTCTTTCTTTCTTTTTTTTTGTACTGGGTTGAAGTCGGGTCTTTGTGCTGGCAAGTCAGGCCACTGAACCGCTGAGCTAAATCCCCAGCTTGAGTTCTTTATATATTCTACATAAGAGCCCATTGTCTGAGGAGCAGCTGGTAATATATTTTCCCACATTGTAGGTTGTCTCCTATTTCTGTTGATGGTTTCTTTTGCAGTGCAGAAGCTTTTTAATAAGATGAGATCCCAGTTGTAGATTCTTTCTGCTAGTTCCTGTGCTACTGAAGATTTGTTCATTAAATATTTTCCTATGCCAGTGTCTTCAAGAGTTCTGCCTAACTTAATTTCCAGCAAATTTAGTGGTTCTATTTTAACATTTAGATCTTTAATCCACTTGGATTTTAGTTTAGTGCATGGCGAACAGTGATGGTCTAGTTTTATTCTTTGGCAGGTTGAGATCCAGTTTTTCCAAAACCATTTATTAAAGAGACTATCTTTCCTTCAGTGGGGATTGTCAGCTCCTTTGTCAAACATGAGGTAGCTGAGTTCATCTGGATTTATTTTTGTGTCTTCCAATCTGTTCCACTGATCCTCAGGTCTGTTTCTTTGCCAGTACCATGCTGTTTTTATCACAGTGGCTTTATAGTATAGTTTCAAATTGGAAATTGTTATACCCTCTGCCATGTGTCTGTTGCTTAGGATGACTTTTGCTATTCTAGCTCTCTTATGGTTCCAAATTAATTTTTGGATTATTTTTTTTTCTATCTCTGTGAAATAGAGTGTTGGAATTTCAATTGGCATTGCATTGAATCTGTATAGTAGTTTTGGTAGTATGGACATTTTCACTAGGTTGATTCTTCCTACCCAGGAGCAGGGAATAACTTTGAATTTTCTTATATCCTCTTTGATCTCTTTTTTCAGAGTGCTGTAGTTTTCAGTGTACAGATCTTTTGCTTCTTTTGTTAGATTGATTCCTAGATACTTCATTTTTTGGATGCTATTGTGAAAGGAATTGTTTCCCTAAATGCTCTCTCAGTGAGTCTGCTATTTGTGTACAAGAAGACTATTGATTTTTGGGTGTTAAGCTTGTATCCAGCTGCTCTGCTAAAAGTGTGAATTAATTCTAGATGTCTTTTGGTAGAGTTTTTTTGCTTCTTCAATGTAGAGTATCATGTCATCAGCAAATAATGACAGTTTAACTTCTTCCTTCCCTATCATTATTGCTTTAATTTCTTTCTCTTGTCTAATTGCTGTGGCTAATGTTTCCAGTACTATATCAAAGAGGAGTGGTGATAGTGGGCATCCTTTTCTTGTTCCTGATGTTAACATGAAAGTTTTCAGTTTTTGGCCATTTAATATGATGTTGGCTGTTGGTTTTTCATGGATAGCCTTTATTCAGTTGAGATATAGACCATCTATTCCAATTTCTTGAAGGTTTTTTATCATGAGTGGAAACAGGAGGTCTGAAAGTGGGGTCAGGGTGTGTGTTGCAGGGGTGCCCGCATGTCTACCTTCCTTGCTGGAGCTTGTGGAGGTGCAGGCAGGGCAGAGCGTGGCTACCTGGTCCTTCCGAATGGTCCCAAGCAGGCTGGAATCAGAGCAGGTCTCGGAGAGGCCTTCCCACATCTCACCTTCCTCACTCTGGCTGGTGGTGTGCAGGCAGGGGAGGGTGTGGCTACCCCGTCATGCTGAATGGGCCCAATCAGGCAGAGGGAGAGCAGATCTTGGAGTGGCCTTCCCAAATATGAATAGGCTATGTGTAATAGTGAACTTTTCTCCTTTGAAAAGTTCTTATGCAATAGTATCTATTCTGAAACAACATTGCTGAAAATACTTGTTAAAGCTAATGTAATGCTTTGTACTTATAGCATAGGTAGCATCAATGATGACAGCAATAATAATTTCCAGGTTTCAGTTATCTTGAAATCAAAGAGTGGAATAATGAGATCAAGAACTTTCTGGGATGTTAATATGGTTAGTGCTGTCAACAGTCTTGTCAAGTCAGAGAATCTGTTCTTCTTTCAGCATACGATTTCATGTGTCAGATTACTACTTCAATTCTTCCTATTTAGATTGCATTCAAGTCATCCTAACTTCTTAGTATGAAATTATAATATTTTCTCATTTATATGCACTTGAATATAGGCAAGAACACTATAAATCAGGAATGTTAAATAAGGAAAGAGTACAGGCTTTCAAGCTATACATAATAGAGTTTGATTCCTGGTTTAGAGAATCTTTGGAACTAGTTATGTGCTTATGAGCAAATAATTCAGATCCTTTGACCTTTAGTTTATTCAAATGCAAATAGGGATTAATGTAACCTACATTGTTTCTTGTGTGTGTGATATTTTAGACAACATGTGTAAAAGTGGCTAATATTTTCTGATCTGGCTAGGGGTCCGTAATGTGTTTTTCTGTCTTCCATTTACTTTTTACTCAAGGATGTTTTCAGGATCTTTCCCTTATATTGTGTGGGATCACCAGCTTCAAAAATACAATATTTAGAGAGCCTTGTTTCCTTTCCTATTTCTGAGAATTTTTGGAAGGGAAGTTGGATAAATACACAGCATCTAATATTATGCTAGTTTGTCAAATATGTAGCATTACATTTGCATATTATGTATACTTTTGCATTTATGTGTGAGAGTATCAACATGTACCCACAATACACAAGGTATATTGCTAAAACAATTCATGTACATTTTAAACAGGTCAGTATCTTTATTTGTGTGCCTTTGCTTAAGCATACTGCTATTTATCACTCTTTGAGATTTAAGTGAACCTTTTGGTCTCAAATGTTGGAACATGGCCCATGTCTGATCACTGTCAATGATATTTATTTGTTCACCCATGTGGACATAGCCCAAAGGCAAGAAAGTGTGATATCTTTAAATTTTGTTTTGCTTCCTTTTATGTTACCAGTGCTGGTCTCTGGATATAACCCTAGGCTGTTGTCATGACAGGAGTCTGTAAATACAGACAAAGCTGAGTGAAGAGACATAGGGAAATCAAGCCCTGATGAAAGTGTTTAAGCCCCTGGATTTAGCTCTGCTTTGACCCAAATACTCTTGGAAATTTCAATTTAATGTTTTAAAATGCTTTAAAATGTAACTATCAATATCATTGAATGAACAGTTTCTGAAGCATTTTCCTCAAACCAATAATAATAATATAAAAAGCTAACACTAAAATAAAGCCAAAATTCATCACCTCACTACTAAAAATTTCAGGAGGAAAAGAGCTCTACAGTAGTGTTGGTATTGAAAGTTTATTCCTAGTCTGCTTTAAACTATTACATTTCAAATATTTGAATACATGACTTTCAATAACTGTACTATGTGACGTATTTTTGTGATTTGAGATGAATTAAAAGTATTATTGTTTTGAGAATTTTTTGACAGCCTCTGACATTCTTCTAGACAATTTAAATTGCTACAGCCTGAATTAGGAATCATGTCTTTAGGCTCCTTTTACACAATGGCGGTTCAATTTGCAAAAAGAAAGAAAAATCTGTCAAGTGATTTGGGGTTACAAAAAATGGTATCTTATTCCTTGGGACTTTAAAAAATACTGAATGTACTAGATATTTGAATGTGTTTACTAACCTAACCTATGTAGATGTGCTTTAGTTAAAGTCATCATAAGGAAGATTATGTTTTTCCTTATTTATTTATAAGGAACAGTCTTTATAGAAGCCAAGTATAAAAGTTTTAATTTTGCTCAGAATAGAAGATTTCACAGAGCATAGACTTGCAGTGCTTCACTGAGATTAAAATTATCTCAAAGTTCAAATGCCTCATCAGTTTGCATGTCTGTAATATTGCTACTTTCTGATAGAAAATTGGCTGAATAAATTAAATTTTATTTCTTAAATAAATAATTGCAGCTCTGTATCAGGTGGTATAGATCATCCTTTGGCAATTATAACAGCTAACCCTGTATGCCTAACAATGATTCTAAAGTTTTTGAACCCAAAGAAAGTTCACTCTGGAATTGTCTGACCGAAAATTAATGGGGAAGAATTCAACTATCATATCAACAAAAGTTCATTATTAAACTTTTATTGAATGTCATTATTAGAGGATCCAAAACTTCAAGTGATTTGATATCTTTCAACAGGCAAATCTATAACAAATATAGATGAATCAGGGATTTTAACATGTAAGAAACAGATTTCTCAGAAAAATAATCATTTAAAGTTTAAACTGTTTTCTTATTTTTTAGTTTTACTTTTGTATCGATGTTTACTAAAGGATGAGATTTAATATATATGTCAGATATGTAAAGGATTTACAAGGTAAGTCTTATAATAATCACCTAGAGAGTCATGGGTGGAAGAATATAAAAGGGCTAAGGGAGCATCTGTGCCTGACAGAGCAGCTAGTCCCAGTCAAAACTTAAAAGCCTGAAACTCTCTACAGAGTGCAGTGTGAGTCTGTGCTGGGAAGTTGAAGATTCTACCTTAAAAGCAGGAAGCCTGAAGATGGACATTCAAAGTTGATGGCAAAGACCAAAATTACAAAGAAGCAAAATGGAGACTTCCTTTTTTCTCTATTTATTCCATCCAGGCTATAATCCTTATAGGATTGGCCACCCATATGTAGGGTGGGTCTTCCCTCTTCAGTAAGTCTACCATCCTAACACACCCAGAGTGGTGCTAAATTAATCTGCTAGGTGTTTTTCATTCAATCTGACATCACAATTAACTAACAAAACCTACCGCTTTTCAACTTGACAGCCAGAAATATTTCCTTAAAACATATTTATTCTCCAAATGCAATAGCAAGTTACTAATATGCTTAACATGCTGCAACTGTCCTGCATATAAGTATAGAAGCACATTAATGTCTAATAACCACATCAACCTTGTTGAGTGAAAATCCATTTTGGTGAGCCCACATATAAGCTCCATCCTCGCCTCCATGGCCACTATATTCAGGAGTCCATTGGACAATGAAAGGAGTGGGTGAAGAAAATGATTGATTGTTATCCATAGCATGAGACACCCATTTCACTTGATTATTGATGTTCTCTTCTGCTGAAATGAGCATTTGGTGTACATTAACATGGGACACAAATATCTTTAAATCCTTCACCCATATGGAGAGGAATATTCATATAACTCCTCCCCAAATATAATTGTCACCAATTTTCCAGTCGTGCTCCTTATGAATCAGTAGATTGTCTTACATCTGTCTATTTTTTCAAGTCAAAGTGAACAACCAGGTACACTGCTTAAACTTCTGTGTACTATGAATATTTAATTTCACTGTTATTCTTGAAGAATGTCCTGGAAAGGGATTGTATTGCTACAGGTGTCCATTTTCAAGTAATGCCTGCACAATAAGCAAAATCACTTATAAGCCAGGCCCTTGCCTTCTCTAACCCTGTCCTCTGATAATTTCATACACAACATGAGGGCATAGATACATGCTGGGAGACAGAAGGAAATATAGAGGAGTAGGACCTATGGGCACTTGGGCAACTTCTTTATGTAACTTGCTTGTACCCTCTGGACGTTTTCAGGCTCAATCACATACATACCACTTCTATTTAAAGTTGGACTGTTCATACGCACATTCATCTTTAGGATTTGGTGGATCAGGTATTACAAAGTTCATGATGGGCAGTGTGGGTGGCATGGTCACATGGTGACTACGATCACACCTTGGGGGGCAATAGTTGTCTGCAGATGGTAGCAGAGCCTTCCTCCAAAGTCTTAAAGACCTCTACTGTGTCTCATCTATAAGGGTTTGCCAGAGACGCCAAACTGCTTTGTTATCCTCCAGTGATGCTTCAAATACCACATATTTCCTTGTTTTACTTTTTCCCTGCCACAAAATACAAAGGTGGCTATGGTGGCACATGCCTGTGATCCCAGCACCCAGGAGGCTGACGCAGGTGGATCATCATGAGTTTGAGGCCAACCTGGGCAACATTGTGAGTTCAAGGTCAGCCTGAACTACATAGAAAGACTCTGCAAAATATAATTAATTCATTAAGAAATTTATTAAGAAAATAAAAAAGAAATTAACAGCTTTTGAGTCACTCAGTAAGTTAGAGTAACACACACAAGCGAAGAATGTGTTGCTTCCAAATTCCAAACAGGCCTACTGGTAACAGTGCCTCTATTTTGGTTGATGAGTCAGCTTTCTTTCATCATAAAAGGGTTACTCCAGTAGCCACCACTATTGGATTCCTAGAAATTTCATTAAAGTGCAGGGACCTTGAATTTTAGTTGGATATTTTCCCATTCACTGGCATACAAATGTTTTTCTAGTAAGTCCAGACTGGTTGCTACTTCCTGTTTACATAGTCCAAACTGCATATTAGTAAAATAATTGATCAGTGTGAATTCTTGTGAAAGATCAAGATGATCAAGATTGCTGCAAACTAAATTATGGCATGGCTGGTGAGTTAATATAAATTCAAAGTAGGACAGTAAAGCTCTGTTGTTGGCTTTGGCAGCTGAAAGTAAATAGTTTCTGGTGGGCCTTAGGGATGGGTATGAGGAGGACATCATTTTCCAAATCAGTAGCTGTAAACCAGGTACCAGGGGATGTGGTAATTTGCTCAAGTAAAGAAATCACATCAGGTAGAGCAGCAACAATTGGGGTTACCACTTGATTAAGTTTATGGTAATCAACCATCATTCTCCAAGACCCATCAGTTTTCTACACAGGACAAATAGAATTAAAGGGGGTTGGGTAGACATCACCACCTATGCATGTTTTCAAGTCCTTGATATTTGCACTAATCCCTGCAATCCCATTAGGGATGAGATATTGTTTTTGGTTTACTGTTTCCCCAAGTAAATGAAGCTCGACTGTCTTCCATTTAGCCTTTCCAACCATTCACCACTCAGAATAAAGTTAGGGAACCAATGTCAAGATTCTGCCAAGTACAAAATACATCTATACCAATTATGCATCTGGAAAAAGAGAAATAACTATAGCATTGAAACACAAATTTACTGGTCCCACTATGAGTCTGACCTGTGCTAAAACTCCATTGATCACCTGATTTCCAGAGACCCCCCCCACTCTTACTGGTGGGCCACAAGTATGTTTTAGGTCCCCAGAATTCAACAGTAGCTCAGATCCAGTGTCTAGTAGTCCCTGAGAGTTCTGATCATTTTCCTTTCTCTATTATACAGATACCCTAATAAATGGTCTTGGGTCCCTGTGGAGCAGTTATGTGAGAAAGATTAACAGTATAAATTTTTGGTAATAAACATTTTTTTTTCTCAAGAGGACTGAGCTACCCCTTTATTTAAACAGTTCTGGGTCTGTAAACTGTCTCAAATCTGAAGATGGGTTAAGGGGCCATGATTCTCTGTTACCTCAGTTTGAAGATCATTTGTCCATAAATCTTTGATTAAATCTAGTAAAAATTTCATAGGTTTCCTCTCTAGTTCACTTTTGGGAACACCATGACTAAATGCCATAGGTCTATAAGCATAGATCTTTCTGATCATTGCTTTGCTTCTTCTCTCCATTACAGTAATATATGCACCTTGTCTTTGGAAGTTGAATGCTGCCACTTGACTCCAGCCTCCTCAGGTTCCAATTAAATATTTTGCCCTTAAATTTCCTAATTGAGTGACTGCTGTCCCCACATGAGCTCTAGTCTAAGAGAGTAGAAATGACAGGGCTTTTCAGAGATGTTGGTGCTCCCTTCATGAATCTATTTCTTAAGGTATTTGTTAAGGGTGCATTTTCTGGATCATCACATTGTGTAGGATTAGGTTTAACATGACCAATCCAATCCAGCATTCCAATTTCCCTGAGCATTTCAATCCCTTAATCAACAATAAACCAAGAAATATCAGGCATCACTAACATTCACAGTGGGCAATATTTTGATCCATACTTCTACCATCCAGCCAAATATGCTGTTGAAAACATTTTAAAATTTCACATTCTTTAATATTAAATTCAGATTTTCTACTTAATGGATACATACCCACAAATTCAGCCTTATCCATGTATATGTTTTTGCCACAAGCATCCCATACCACTAGAATGCATTCCCATACTTTTCCTCAAATCTCTGCTTGTAAGAATTAGGAAACTGAAGAAGTTCTTTAGGAATACATCAGACTTGCTCATGGGTCAAACCATATCCCTCACCTTTAGGAGCCTTCTGAGATTTGAACCTATTTGTAGGCCTAGAGAAGAGAATGATGAGCGTGTGCCCTCAGGAGTGACAGCATTACCATTCTAGGTAACTGTATGAGGCAATGCAGGATTAGTTTAATCATGTACAGGAAATAAGAACAGCATGACTGGGGTTGGATAAAGAAAATATCCACCAATGAGAGTGAACAAATATCTTCTTCTTGCAGAATAATTTCATCAGGTTTCAGAAGCTGAATAATTCTCAATTTTACCAAAACCCTCCCAAACATCTATAAAATTTACAGGATCCCATTTTTTTTTCAATCAGCATCCTCACTTTCACTTCATATACCTTTTAGGGGGTTGAATATTAAACCTAAACTCTGTTTCAACCAATTGAATTATAAGGGCTGGTGTTTGGGTTTCTAAGTTCTTAGGACTGTGGCTAAAGGAGAACAGATTCTATTTTAGGACACACTTAAAAACTTTTAGATTATGTGTGTTTGTGTGTGTGTGTGTGTGTGTGTGTGTGTGTGTGTATAGCTGGGAATTTAAATCTTTGAGTTCTTTGTATTCTTTTATTTATTTTCTTTCACCATTATTCGAGGTTAGATTTTGGATTCATGTCTGGAGCTAAGTTTATTCATTACTAGTTTGTCCAGAGATGCTAAGTGCAGACAGCCAGCATAATTATATTTCCCACTCTGTAAAAATATTCAAAAGTATTTTGTATAGAGTCACTAAATTCCTTGCATCTCACAAGTGCATAATCAGTGTTAGCAAATGGATCATTGTTGCATATTATTTTAACTCACAACACAGACTATCAATGCTCTGCACATTATCAGAACAAGAAACCATGGCAATAATTGTAGTCAGGGCTTTCAAGGGAATAGATTTAAAGCAGGACACAAAATTTATAGGATTATTTTATAATATTTACCCAAAATGTCTAATGCAGAGGACTGCAAGAGATCTGCCCACATGCTAGAGACCCAAGAATCCAGCAAATGGCTAGTATCCCATGGCAATGTCTCAGGAATCCAGTTGAAGATCTAGAGCCCAAGGCAATATTTCGTGCAAGTACTTATCAATGATTTGCCCTGGGAAGGCCCAAAGACCAGTGGTGAAAATTAGAAAGTCTGAAATGGAAGGGTGAAGGATGTATGCCACCAGGCTGTAGGATCTGCAGTGGGTCCAGGAAGTGATTCTCAAGGCAAAGACTAGAGCTCCTCTGAAGAGAAGAGCCGCCATTCCCAAGGACAGCAATGAGCTGAGCTCCTATGGTGATTAAAGTAGCCATGTTCCTCATATCAGGCAAACCAGCCATGGCAAGCTTCTCCAGGAAAATCAACTGCATACAATCTTGTCCTCTAGTTCTCCCTTTATGCAACTGACAAAAATTCTCAGATGAGTTACGAACCCAGAACCACACTGACTAAGATCAGCTGTTTCTTCCAAGCTATTAGTTAATCTACCACAGCACCTTTAGGTCTTATCAAATTAGAGAGTCAACTTCAGTAACCATTAAATCCATGAAAGAAATTCATCTTTACAGTTCTGTTTCACCATAGCCGGTCCCAGTTCTAAAATCTGTATCTGTTCGGTTTCATTAGAGGGACAGTTTTAATATTCTATATAGGATCTACAAGGTATGTTTACAAAGGCTGCATAGATAATAAGGGGTAGGAGAATAAAAAAGGGCCATCAACACATTAGAGAGCTGGGGATCCAGTCAAATATCAAAGGCCTGGTGATCCCATACGATTTCATGCAACTCTGTATTAGGAAACAGGAGGGTCTTCACTGGTAGGCTAAATAGTCTGAAATCCTGGATATGAATATCCATGTAGAGGCAAAGACCGGAGTTCCTCTGAAGGAGCACAAAAGAAACTTCTTCTCTTTTTATTCCATTCAGGCCATGAGCCTATTGGTTGATGCCACTAAGTCAATCGTCAAGAAATGCACAGAAGTGTGCTAAACTATTCCACTAGCCACTTTTTATTCAAGATTATACCATGATTCACTATTACTGCTTTTATCTTGATTAAAGGAAATCTCCAATAGAAATGTGTCTCATCACAGTAGAGACTAATAATAAAAAGATATATGCCTCTCACATTTTAATTTGAAAAATATTATTTTGTTATGTTCTGAATGTATTTCAAAATGATCATCTGTCATGTTCTTAATCATTGCATTCTGGCACAAAAGAGAACACAGACTGGTGCTACTCTAGAAAGAAGCCAAAAATTGTCTAAACTCCTACCCAGTGTTTGCATAGACTGACATCCTGGCTTCTGGCTCTAGTTTGCTAAAGCTTAGCAACCAATCTAATTTTTTTTCTTCAAGGACAGTCCCATTCTCTAAGTCAAAGGTATAATTTTAAACTAAAATAATTCACCTTTCTTCCTATTTGATAGCTCAAATCAGACACCAATTGAAAGGAGAGGAGGAAAACAGACAGCCAGTGTGGTAAAGGAAACAAGTACCAATGACAGCAAAACTATGGGAAGTCAGGACTAAATACCTATCAGGTAACCTGTCTCCGTCAAGAGTTAAATTATTTTAGTGAATTGTAATAAAGAAAGTGAAGTTTGAGTATCCAAGTAAGTTAATGAGGAGACGAGGAAGTGATGGGAAGAGCAAGCGATGGGATGAAAGGAGCCTGACAAAAATGAAAACTGGTCAACGCATATATGAAAAAGAAAGCCTAAGCTATAGAACTGTTCTCTTCTATAAAACGTCTGACCAATTCCTGCCTCAATTTTTTTTGTGTGGAGTCTATTTATTTAATAAATTATCGCTTCTCTGCTTTAGATGAGTCACACTTTTCATTTAAACTTCTTACCATTTTGTGTTTTCTTAAATTTCTTTACCTCAGGAATGATTTGCAAATATCATGTTATTCTTCCCTTTGCTGTTTTGAATTTCAAAACGTTTTCTTGCTCAGTTTTCTAAAAGAAAATGAACCTTTGCTATGGTCTCAGCTCAAGATATTTTATATTCCTCTCTATATACTGCTATTGTAGTATTTCTCCCAAATCCATCACATACTGTTAAAAAAAAGAAAGTGGACAGTCCATGGTTTTGGTTCACAGAAGGGATAGTTTCCTTAATCTTTTATACTTCACAAGGAAAAGGGCTCTTTTGAAGAGCTGATGGGAGTCAGGAGAACTGAAAGGTCTGGGAAAAATATTTTGTGTTACAATGGACAAGAAGTATAGCAGTCAGAAAAATCAGTGTGGCACCAACTTACTTTCTATTTTCCTTTCTTTCTTTTTGTATATGAAAGAGCCTCTAGCACCATCGAGAGAAATGTGGTAGTTTTTGTACAATCTTTGCTGGGGAAATGTCAGATTGACTAATAGAAGAAAAAGCACCAATATTAGTGTATTACTTATTAATATTTTTGTTAGGTCCAGATGTTTGTATTTTATGAGCATATTGATAAAAGTTCTAGTAGGAAAGGTGTGAGGAAGGAGGACAGCTCTGGTAAGAAAAAGCCTATTCAGAAGTTCAAAACACCTAACTGCTTTGTAAACATTGACAACAATATATATCAGGACAGGCTTCAGCCTTGTGTTGATAGAATAAGATATAGGAAAGCCAAAAAAAGTTACTGTTCAGAAATGAAGGAAAAATACTTTAAAATAACCTGAAGCAAACTTAGCTCATGACAGGAAGAGTACATTTTAAAAACTCCTGATATTCAGACAATCCCTGTGATAAAGCACATTATGTGACAATAACCCTGATATACAAAAGGACTCTGCTGCACTTCCTGCTCAGCAAATTATAATCACAGTCCATTCCCAGCCGTATCACATCAGTAAATTTCCCTCATACAGCATAAGTATGCCTGGATTATCTTTAGAAAGAAAGAAGCGGATATATTGCCTTTGTCAAAATTGTTTAGAAGATGAGTTTCAGAAAGAGAGGAGAGTTGTGCTTGATTTTTATTATTTTATAAAATAGTATATAATTTTTGAAAAAAACCTCAAATAAAGAAATATGAACAGTTAAAAGTACAGCACATTCTTTTGTCCATTTATTTACTCTCAGGAAATGAATGCTAATAGCATTTTAATGTTTACATTTTTAGCATATATATAAACATACACATATAAATATAGATGTATAAAAATTTCTGCTTGAAATTAATCATATGATAAACTTTCTACCAAACTTGCCTTTTAAGATCAATACATGAAAGATACATTCCTATGCTTGAACATATAGATGTACGTATTCTTTAAATGGACACAGAGGACTTCACTTTTTATATACCATGATGTAATTATTTATTCTCCTTATATGTACATTTTTCCTAGTCTGTCACTATTAAAATGATGGTACAATGAATGTTTTCTGACATGTATCTGAACACAAATATGCCGCAAGTTTGTGTAATGTATGCATTGTTATATTTATCAAACATATAATTGACAATGTGAAATAGGAAGAAAAGGGCTAAAGGTGTGGGGGAAGTGGGAATGGTAGGGGAAAGGAAATAGGGAAAAGAAAATGTATGAGAAAAGGAAAACATGGAAACAAAGTCTTTGTAAATAGGGAACAGTGGAGGAGGGTGAAGGGAGGGCAGGGTTATGGGGGAAAAATGACAGCCAAGTTCTTTCATGTAAAGGTACAAGATCTGAATGATAAATGTAACTGTACTGTATATTTTAAAAGTACCAATAAACTCAATGAGAAAAAAATATCCAAACCAAAACAAAATAAAAAAAATTATAAATGACCAACCATTCAAAGAGCTAGTTCTCTGAACTAATAAACAAGAATTATAAGCCCTTACTCAAACTAACTAAAATAATGAAAGAAAAGACTCAGCAATGCAATTCAAAATAAAAAGGAGAAAACACACTAGACATCTCAAACATCCAGAGGATTATAAGGACATACTTTGAAAAAGTCTATCCCAATAAATTTTGGATAAAATTAATAACATCCTAGATACAATTGAATAAGAAAAATGGAACTAAGAAAACATGACTATCCCTAATAAACAATTGAATAGAAGCACTAATAAAAACCTTATCAACTAAGAAAAGCTCAGGCATTGATGAATTCACCAGTGAATTTTACTGGGATTTCATAGAAGAACTAGTATCAATATACCTCAAATTGTTCTATGAAATTGAAAAAGAATAAAAATTGCCAATTGAATTTCTTAAAATTTTATATTGCCTTGATATCAAAAACAAATACAGACTCAATTAAAAAGGAATACAATATACCAATATCTTTCATGAACATAGATACAAAAATCATCAGCAAGTACTTTCAAAAATGCAATAAATTTTTGAAAAGCTTATACATCTTCATCAAGTTGGCTTCATCTCAGAGATACAAGTATGGTTCAACAAATGAAGCCTTTAAATGTAACAAACCACACAAACAGAAGAAAAGATAAAAATCTCATGATCAACTCCATAAATGTGGAAAAAGCATTTGATAAATCTAATATCCACTTGTGATAAAATTTCTGACAAAAAATAAGAAGACTAGTTTAAGTTGCTAAAGGTCATTAATGGCAAATCCACTGTAAATACCATATTGAATGGGGAACAATTGAAGGCAGTCATTCTAAAATCAGGAAGATGTCAAAGGTATCCACTCTTAGCACTCCTATTCAATATAGTTTGCAAAGTTTTATGTGGAACAAGACAGGTAAGAGGAAAAAAGAATAAAAGTTATATGAACAGAAAAGGAAGTCAAACTATTTAATTTGTTATATGGTTTGTTTAATGCTGATATGTCTTTATTTTGTGACTGGTTGACCTATTTGTGAGATTTGGGTATTAAAGCCCCTCATTTTGATTTTATTGATTTTTATTTCACCATTACTGTCCAGTAATATTTGTTTTATAAAAATTTGCGCACTGGCATGCCATGCATATATATTTGCAATTAATATTTCTTTCTGCATGTAATTATTTTGTCTTGTCTGATCAGTTTTGGCTCAAAATCCCACTTTGTGTCTAAACAGTGTAAATATATCTGCTTGCATTTGGTCTCCTCTTGCATGGTGTATTATTTTCTTTACTTTTATTTTCTATGTGGGTTCATTTTACTTTTTATTTTATTATTTTATATATGGATAATATTTGTCTCTTGTAGGCAACATATAACTGAGCTTTGATCCAATCTTCCTTTCCTATTTCTTGATCAGAGAGTTAAGATAATTTACATCAAGTGTTATTACTGAAAGGTATTCACTGATTCTGTGACTACATTATTTTTTCTTGATGACTATTTTTTGATTAAATATGGTACTCATTAGACATTATTATGTCCAGTGGGGCTGGGATCTAGTTTCACCAGACTCACCCTTACCAGGCTTGTGTTTCTCTTCAGGATAGAAAGAGGAAGATAATTCAAATCAGAAAATCAGTGCAAAGTGAATGTAATTTTATTGTAAATATTGCAAGAGGAATCTGCAAAGAGCCACTCCAGAGTAGTGGCAGGGCCCAGAGCTGGAACACTGCTGAATCTGGGAGTCCATACCTATTTTGTGGGGTAAACATCCCATCTCCATCCTCCTGAGAACTGACATTTGTTTGATTCAATATTTGGCTTCTTGCTAGAGTTTGGTCTTATGGTATGATAAAGGAATTTTTGTAGGCATAGTAACCTGCACTAGGAGGGACAGTGCTGCTTGCAGAGGCAGGTGTCAAGGCCACAACCTGTCAGCTTCAAAAGACACAACTGCTTGAAAACTGCTTTCTGCACATAGACATCCAGGGGCTCCTTTTTCTTACCCTTGTAAAGGGCCCACGTCTATCCCTACATTCTCCCCTCTGAAAGCCACCATCCAGCTGCTGTTGAGATCCAGGTTTTTGACCTCCCTGGATACTTCTGGTTGAAAACGGGTGTCACCTGGGGAAGTGGGTGATATCCATTATGAGGTCAGTCTAACAGGCCATGGGAGAGGGAAGGAGATCCCTTGGAATTTGGTGTCTCTAACAGAGTAGAAACAGAGCCTAACGAGTGATTAGAGCACATATGACCAAAGCATGAGCACTACAATGGAAAGGACAACTGTAAGCAACTGGCTCCTAGATAGATGTGGCTGAAAACTGCCAGCAAGAGTTAGTGATTACAGTCACTTTTTATGTTTAGTCTATATCATTACTTTTATATCTTTGATTATATCAAACTAAAGTGAAACCAGTAATAATCAAAATTCAACTCTTACCAAATATTAAGGTCACTTAAAACTCTACAGAGGTAATTTGGGGACCATGTGCAGAGTCTTGTAGCTTCTCTGTCAATATTAGCTGCCAGGATAGGTTACAGTCTTTCTTGATCATCTGGCTTCCTGTAGATTAAAGGAGACATTCCTCTCTCTAGTGAACATTCTTCTTAGCATACTGTAATGTAATTGATTTCTGTCCTCTGGAGTGTCACAATTTTCCTACTCGAAAGGTTGAGTAACTCCCCAAAGTAGCAGAATCTTGTAGAAAATAGTCCCCAATATCCTGGGCCCTTATTATGCATGGACGGCTGGGACGAAATTATAGACTGTTCTTGTTTGATTTCTTGATAGCAGCCATTCTTTGTGGGGTGAGGTGAAATCTTAGTGCTGTTTTCATCTGCATCTCTCCAATGACTAGTGATGTGGAATATTTTTTCATATATTTACTTGCTGTTTTTATTTCTTTGTCCAAGAATTGTCTGTTCATTTCAGATGCCCATTTTGGAATCGGGTCTTTATATTTGGGGGGCTGATTATTTTGAGTCCTTTATCAAACAATAACAAATGTTAGTAGGGTCGTGGGAAAAAAGGAACCCTTCTCCATTGTTGGTGGGAGTGCAGACTGGAGCAATCACTATGGAAATCAATATGGAGATACCTCTAAGAGCTGGGAGTAGAGGTTTCATTTGACCCAGCCATTCCTCTGCTGGGTATCTTTTTAAAAGAATTAAACGAATTATATCACAGAGATATAAGTGCACCTGTGGTTATAGTAGCACAGTTTGTAATAGCTAAAACTTGGAAACAGCCCATTTGCCCATCAGTTGGAAACTGGATAAAGAAGATGTGGTTTTTCTATAAAATAGAATAGTATTCAGCCATAAAGAATGAGAAATTAGATTCATTCATAGGGAAATGGATACATATTGAGGATATACTCCTAATTGAAATAAATAAGTTACACATGTGTAAACACCAAATAGTTTCTCTGGTGTGAATAAAGTATAATAGTACATGAGATCCTAATGGTATAATGGACAATGTGAAAGAGGAAGAAAGGGGCTAAAGGTGTAGGGAAAGTGGGAAGGATAGCGGAAAGGGAATATGGGAAAAGAAATAATAGGATAAAATGAAAAAATGGAAATGAAGTATTTGTAAATGGGGAGGGGAGGAGAGGGTGAAGGGAGGGCAGGGACAAGGGGAAAAATAAGAACCAAGACCTGTCATGTAAAGGCACAAGATACCAATAATGAATGTAACTGTACTGTATGCCTAAAATGTACACCAATAAACTCAATGAGGAAAAAATTACAATAATAAATAAATATAGACTTTCCTCTTAATCCAGTTACCTTGCTTTCCTTTGATCCCCAAACCTCAGCTATTGAACACCCAGAAGGATTAGTTACACTAGCAGTTTAATGGCAATAGTAGGTGTAATTTTAAGATTGTATCTAAATATCAGACATTTTAAAATAGATAACATGGCCAGAGAATAGTTATTTTTTACCAATCATGGGTGTCTTAGAAGTTAAATCTCTGAAGTGTGTTAACAGATAACAACTATAAAGTTTTACAGAGAAAACCTGTGACCAAAGGTAACATAATCTTTGAGCATAACCATTGGACTTCTTTTGTACCCTTTTAAAATACTTTCTCATCCAGTAATCTAGTTCTTTCTATTATAGTAATCTAAACAATAATCTAACAGAAGGATCTGTGGGGCTAATCCCAGCGTAACGAGGAGCTAGGCTTTTGTTCCTCATCTTGCCAGGGAGATCTTTTTATCCCCCTTAGCACCTGGCCTTGTATAAATCTGGGTTTCTTATCAGTCAGGAGAAGAAGTCAAGGGAACATTGAGAAATTCACTTGGGATGGTCCCGAAGGGTGAAGAAAAGTTGAGCCCAAGGTACCTCACTCTATTACCTCCCCACACTTGCAGAAAAGATCCAATTGAAGATTGATATTAAAATTTAGGAAGCCTCCTGCCACAAAGTGTTGCACCTAAGTCTCAGGATTATAAAGGATGAGGCTTTTTCTTAAGGGACTAGGGATCTAAATCTTTGCAATGTTTGAGGAGACCTATCAAAGGAATGTATAATGGGATGTTTGAGGATCTGGCCTCAATCTGTGGGAAAGAAAAGGAAGGAGTAAAGAAACAAATAGAGGCTAAGGTCACTGAACCTCCTAACTGTGACCATGGAAACTACAATCAGTCAGGCATCCACCAACAGAGTAAATTGTATTTGTATTTGGCTTTTGACAAAGTATCACTCACTCATGCCAACTGACCAACTGATATGTCTACTCTTGCTTGAATTGATTTCCCTCTTGAGATCTGTTTTATTGCCTGCCAGTGAGTGAAGGGGATGGGGATTTTGAATAGACCACTGGGCATGCCTCTCCTTCTCTCTGCTGGTAGTTCTCTGCTTTGTTTCAGTTGTTCACTTGTGGGCATGGCTACCTGGACAATTTTACCTTGATCTTAATATTGAATATCATCAACTATACAGAGAGGTGGGAGAGGGTGAAGTGTAGGTGTTGAACGTGTCAATCTTTTTTTTAATAATCAAAGAGGCCTCCTCAATCTCTATCCCCTTCCCTTCACGATAATCCCTGCAGCTGCCTATATCTGCTCTTTCTATAATGCTCTCTGTGAGCACACTGTGGTACTCCCTCTAGCCATATGTCTAGTCCCACTCTATAGCCTTTGTCTGAAGTTCAGAGTCATTTTCCACCCTGAAAAATCAGCTGTGCCTTGGGCTGGAAAAGCAAAGCAGCTTTGGACTTGCAGTGGGAGGGTTTCCATGCACACACAAAAAAATTGAAAGTGCCTTCAGGGCAAAAGTGGCTCCCAGACCCTCTTAAGGCTATAAGTTTCCTCTTACATATTTTTCAAAAACCTTTAAGTTCTTTTATTGGTACATTTAGGTATACAATACATTTACATTCACCATTGGGAACTTGTAGCTTTATGTGATGTATCTTGGTTATTTTTTCCCCATACTCCTGCCTTTGCTTCACCCCCTCCACCCTTCCCTATTTACAAAGACTTTCTTTCCATTTTTTACTTTTCTTATATTTTTTCTTTTCCCTTCTTTCCTTTCCCCTACCCCTCCCACTTCCTCTACTCCTTTATACCTTGTCTTCCTATTTCACATTAGAATTATACATTTCCATCGTTTTTATTTTTTTAAGATTTCATACCAGATAAAATACATGGTATTTACATGTGTGTCCTATTTATTTCACTTAAGAGTATGGCCTCAATGTGTATCCATCTAGCTATAAATGTCTCTAGTTTCTCATTCTTTATGGCTGAGTAGTACTCCATTTTATAAATAAACTACAACTTCTTTATCCAGTCTCCAGTTGATGGGCAACTGGGCTCTTTCCAAGTTTTAGCTATTACATACTGTGCCACTATAAACATCGGTGTGCATATATCACTGTGATATGATTCTTTTAGTTCTTTTGGAAAGATACCCAGCAGAGGGATGGCTGGGTCAAATGGGACCTCTAGTCCCAGCTCTTGATGTATCTCTAAATTGATTTCCACAGTGGTTGACCCAGTCTGCACTCCCACCAACGGAGAAGGGTTCCTTTCTCCCTACAACCCTGCCAGCATTGGCTTTTGGTTGATTTCTTGATAACAGTCTTTCTTTCTGAGGTGAGGTAGAATCTCAGTGATGTTTTCGTATGCATCTCTTAAATGACCAGTGATACTGAACTTTTTTTTGTATTTTTATTTGTTGCTTTTCCTTCTTTTTATGAGAAGTTTCTGTTCATTTCAGATACCTATTTTTTCTTCTATTTTTTTTTTTTTGTTTGTGTTTTGAGACAGGGTCTCACTATGTAGTTGAGACTGACCCGGAACTCACTATATAGCCCAGGCTGGTCTCAAACTCACAGCGATCCTCCTGCCTCAGCCTTCTGAGTGCTGGGATTATAGAAGTGCGCCACCATGCCAGGCTCCCCATTTTTTCAGTTTTGTCTTTACAGTTTGGGTTTCTGATATTTTAAATTCTTTATATGGTCCAGATAGTAGTCCTTTGAGGAACAGCTTATAATAATTTTTCACACATTGCAGGTTACATCTCAGCTCTGTTGCTGATTTCTCTTACAATGAAGTAAATTTTAATGAGATTCCAGTTGTTGATTCTTTGTGCTAGTTTCCACGCTAAAGAGGTTTTATTCATAAAGTATTTCCCTATGCCAGTATCTTCAAGAGTTTTACATAACTAAAAAAATAAATAAAATAGTTTTATCTTTCAAAAAGTTTAGTGTTTCTGTTTTAATATTTAAATCTTTAATCCACTTCAATTTTAGTTTAGTGCATGGTGAAGGATAAGGTTCTAGTTTTAATTTTTGGCAGGTTAAATTCAGTTTTTCCAACACTATTTATTAAAGAGGCTATCTTTCCTCCAGTGAGGATGGTTGGCTCCTTTGTGAAAGATGAGGTAGCTGAGTACATCTGGAGTTGTTTCTGTACCTTCTAATCTATTCCACTGATCCTCAGTTCTGTTTCTTTGCCAGTGCCATGCTGTTTTTATCACAGTGGCTTTGTAGTATTGTTTCAAGTTGGGAACAGTGATAACCCCTGTCATGTCAGACTCTCTGGCACTGTGAACTTGAGTAAATCCCATTATATTGTAGTTTCCATGTTTGAGAGAAGTGGGGAAGTATATATATCCTGATGTCCACTTAACCTATAAATACCTTAGATTTTTAAAAAGAGTATATCATTAAAATGCAACTGAAATATTCATTCAGAAACTCTAAGGATAAAAGTATATAAAATAATTCCATTGATACAATTTTTGTCTTTAAATTACTAATTTGTGTATTTAGTATTTCAGTTCATTCAGTAAAATAATAGCACAAAACTATCACAGACTAAACCTACAGTTAAAGTAAACACTAAGAAAAAGTTTTATGAATAAAAACTTATTACTGTAATTCTCAGGCTCTTAGGACCTGATGGTCAGGTTCCAATAGAGATACTCCGAGGGTGCAGATATTCTCACATAGAGTTTGCAAATTAAAGGAACTCAACAAGAAGACTGATGAATACTCCATCCTATACCTGAAATTCCTTTCAACAAGTATACCCTCCAGCATACATTCATGTTAATATATTATGCCAAAGGGAAAAAAATTACCTCCAAAGAACAAATCAGAAGTTATTAGTATTTGAGAGATAACATAAATTGACACTCCTATTAACATAAGTGAGTTTTTGAAAGTCAGGGAGACCACAATGTGACAATTAATTCTGTATTAAGTCCAGTTATATTTCTTAGGTTGAAAATTTATTTTATAAAAAAATAATATTTACAGCCTTCCTCAAAAATCTGCAATACAAATATGTCAGCATTGCTTTTAATTTGATTGACCAAACTTTGAACAAATACACATTTTCAGAGGCTCTGCGTTACTTTTTTATTAAATTATGATAGCAAATGACATATCTATATCCTCTTTTATCTGAATTTATTTAAATTCAAAGTCAGTTAAGACATTTATAAGTGGCTTTAACCTTTTCTGTAGAGAAATGCTGAGCAAAATGAAAAGGTATGTTTATTACAATGGTACAGTGGTACCTCCATTCATGAATGTGATTTGTTCTACAATTTTAGAAAAGGTGGCCAGGTTTATGCTTGTGTGGTAAAGACAGCCGCAGGGGTGTTTCTCACCCAAAGCAGAGTTCACAAAAAACCCACAAAATTTTGCTAAATGCTTCTGTTTGTGACCATGTTGCCTGCAAAGTGAAACATTCATGAAAAGGGGTACCACTGTATTTTTTAATATTTTAAAATTACAATCTCCTGGAGGAAAAAATTAACACATTGCCAATGCTGGCCCAAATGCATATAATTTTAAATATTAAAATCATTTATCCATAATAATTAATAGACAATTATCAAAACTCACCCCACTTCCCCACCCAGTATATAATACATACTATATTATATGGTCTCCTCTGATCATTTTAAAGAAAATTTATACAATCAATGATTTGCAATATCACATGAGGTCTACAAATGTTAATTCTAATACATAAATATGACAGTCTGAATCTCCTGGAATACTGAAACAGTGTGTTATTTTGAAGCATTAGAGTTGGCTGTTAAATCAGAGATGAAGCCACAGACAGAAAAGCAGGTAGTGTAAAAGAAGCATACGATGAGATAGCCTGTCTGGGCTTGCTAGAGCATAGTATAAGGCTAACTTCTGCTAAAAAGTGGCAGTGAAATTTCATTCCATAGATAGTGCAAACAAAAATTATTTTTCTTTACCACAGAATGAAACAAAGAAGCTGCAAAACGAGAAGCTGTTGTGGCTATATATGAGGTGGGTTTGAAGAAGCACAGATTAGCTTAATACATGGACACCACATCTCTGGAGAACAGGGTTTAATTCTAGCTCTTGTCACAAATGAAATGAGTGTGATCATCTATAGTGAGCAGTAAGGCATAACACACCAAACTGCTGCACTCACTCCTTGGCAGAGAAAATCAAGACAGTTCCACACAGAACAAAGTCAATTGTATTTGGTGGAAAATAACTTATTGTGCAATTCTTTTAAGTATTTGGAGAGGAAACTGCCTTACAGGTAGTTAGCATTGTTGATTGCAAAATACAGGAAATACTTGTCATCTATTTCATCACTCTTCTTGGTTGGTTGATCAAAAAGGAGTTTTAAGCATCAGAAATATTGATCTTTCCCATTTGTATTAGTGGAAAAATATTGTTGCATCACTAACCCATATATCCTTTCCAAAATGGATATTTGTGCACTGAGAGGAAATTGTTCAAGGGTATATTTTATCATGAACATATCACTGTTTGATACAACTGCACCTGAAGGACATCAAATTATTGATTTTAAGGCTCACATAAGAAATCTCAATTGTAATAAGATATATTTTTAAAGCATGTGTCTGGCTATGAGTTTCATAGTTGTAATTGCAATCAATTACTCTATGTGATCATTTCTTATCCATTTATCCTTCAAAAATAAAATATAATAGTGTTTTTCAGATTGCCTTAACTTCGTTCAGAGTGTGTAACAATTGTAGCTCCAATCTCTTTCTAGGTCTGTGTTATGCATTATTGTTCATGCGTCAGTTTCATTATTTGAGTCTAGACCCTGAATAACAATGATAAAATTTTGCAGACTTCAGGTATTAAATACATTTCTTGTTTTAAACACCAGAATGTTTTAAATACTTGTGATTCATGATGCGAATTAACACAAAAGCCTTTCTCAGCATTCATCATCCCAGAAAAAATGAAACATATTTGTGTGTTCAGTGAGACATCATATCCATGATATGTACAACTTTGAAAAGTCTGTTCAAGTGATTTTCTCTTGAAAATTGCCTATATTCTATTAAATGTCTACTCATGTGTCAAACTCCATTTTAAAATTTAAAAATCCATATATTGGTGTACAACATTGGACATTGATTGGAATAACTAAATGGTGCAAGTAAGTAGGATGGATATTGCTAATGAATACTGAATGAAAAATATTCATTCAATAAGAAAGAAGAACTCATTTTATCTTATAGGCATGATATATGGGTCACAAAAACACACTTTTGAAGCACCAAACCATGTTTCAGACATTATTCAAGATGACATACATCCAGTGTCTCCCTGAATCCTTAAAACACTCTAAAGACATCAATACCACAATTTGACAATGGAGGAAATGATTTCAAACAATCTAAATAACTTGCCAATATCATATGTGCAATATGATATTAGTTTTGGTTGATAGGTTCAGCTATGTGCCCTAGATTCTACAAAAGGGTCAATTTTACACAGTGTATTGTAAAGGAACTCCATGGGAGTATTAAGAAACCAGAATAAGACTACAGAGAATATTTAGATGAGGATTTGAGGAGAATATATTCTGTTTTTATATCAAAACTAGGGGACAAATGAGGAGCATTTGGACTTTGAAGCCTACTTTGACTAAATTACTTTTGAATGGAAGACATAAGTTATTTATGATATATATAGATATATATTGCATGATGATATAACATCATTATAAACCTAGACAACATAGAAAATATATAAAATATAGACCAGAATTAAAGATTTTACATTATAACCCAAGTCTACCAAAAATAGTTTTTAAAATTATTTATTAAAAGCAGTAAATATAGTATAAACATATAAAATACATATGGCAAAGTTTTTAATATTACCAGTTCTAGGAAATGACATAGCATTATGCTTTGTATTTGTACAAGGCATGTTTGGGTAAATGGTTAAACTCCGAGACCATAATCTTAAGTGAAATAAATCAGACACCCAAGTTTTTATGTTGCATTGTTTCTCTTGTGTGAGCAACACGAAGTACAAATGATGAGCAAAACTGAGGATAGAGATTGTCAAGTAGAAAGAACATTTTCAAATGGGAAGGGGAATATGTTTGAAATATTAATAATAAAAACTTTAAATCAGATTGTTAAAAAGGAAAAAAGAACAAGAAGAAAGGGGTCAACAATAGAAAACTGAATATAGACTAATAAGTGTCAGCAAAGACAAGAAGTAAACTTCAACTGTTTTAATTTCTAAAGAGATTTTGTGTCGTAGTTTTAGATGGTATATATGCAAAAGCAATGACCTGGTCTTTAAACCATGTCATAAAAACTTCTTCTCCAATGTCATTGTCCTTATAGTGTCTTCCAAGTGGAATATCTTCATGTATATCAGTATTCTTCCTCAAAAGATTTTCTCCATACTCTAAAGGAATTTCTCTGTCTTCTAATGCTTTTCAGTAATGATAGAATGTGAAGCAGATTGGTTATTCCCACATAATATAACTTGATTCTTTCTATCCTAGTAGCTGTCAAAATATTCTTTATTATGGAGCAATGAGTAAAAGTTTAAAAGTAACTCTACTCCAGAGTTCAGATTCCTTTCACTCCATTAGGATGTTTTAAAAAAATTGAATATCCTTGCATTTAGTACTTACAAGATATTAAGCAAGGAACACTCTCCCATGATTTTTAAAATGGTGGCCATGATGCATACCACTTAAGGTATTGCGAAGGTAAAATGAAACAGCATAGACCTGTAGGGAGGGAGGACATGGCCCCTGGATGGAGCTCTATAGCATCTTCCTAATGCACCTGGCTCTAGTGAAAACCTTTTTGGGGTGGTGCCTAGGAGAAGGGAGCCTGGGTACTAAAGCTATGGAGTGCTGCTGGTCGCCGAATGTCACTGTTGACCAGAGCAGTTACCAAGACTTGTCCCACCTGCTGGGTGTCGAGAAGCCCTCTGCCTATGAAAAGCCTATCAAGAACGGAATACTACTCAGCCATAAAGAATGAGACATTAGACTCATAGGTAAATGGATGCATATTGAGGTTATACTCATAAGTGAAATAAATAAGTCACACATGTACAAATACTGAATAGTTTCTCTGGTGTGAAAAACTGTAATTGTAGACAAGAAATTAATGGTATAATTTACAATGTGAAATAGGAAGAAAAGGGCTAAAGGTGCAGGGGAAGTGTGAAGGGTAGGGGAAAGGAAGTAAGGGAAAAGAAAAAATATGAGAAAACGTAAAAATTGAAATAAAGTTTTTGTAAATAGGGAAAGGAAAAGGGGGTGGAGGGAGGGAAGGGCTATGGGGAAAACATGAGAACAAAGACGTGTCATGTAAAGATACAAGATCCCAATGATGTATGTAACTGTACTGGATACCTAAAAAGTATAAAAAACTCAGTGAGAAAAAAAGATAAGTACTTAGGTTTTATTCTTGCTTACCTGGGTATCCATCAGAATTAAAAAGAAAAAAAAAAGAACATGAGATAAAGATTGTGTAAAACCCATAAGAGAGGGCCCACATGCTTTGCCGTGGAAGTATTAGTGGCACTCTAACTGGGATTTAAGGCTTCTCAGGGCAGCTATAATTTGTTGTTCTCACCCAGAACCAGTTAACTTTATCAGATAAGAGTTGGACATCCTCATCACAACAACCACTCACAGGTCTGAGAATTCATCAAAAGACTATTCAGAGGTTCCCATCTTTACCCGCTTTAATGGGTAAAATTCCTTCCTAGAGCCCCGGCCTTACCTGTTGAATCCATTCAAATGGGAATCGACTAGGAACTGGTATTTTTACTTTGGTGCTTGATTATACATCATCCTTGGCAAAATTTGAAAAATTCTGACCTAACCGAATCAAATACTCTTTCTAGGGAATTTTAAATAGAACATAAGAATAAGCAGGTGATTTGCCTTGTAAACTGAGTCTGAAAAAATACTAAGGTAAAAGCAACTGAAGTTCCATGACAGCAGAACATATAAGTCAAAGCAGGACAGTAGACAAAAATACAGAGTAATAGGAAAGAATCAAGTTGCTTAATGCATTGACTGGAAAACGTAAAAAGTTCCAAAGTGTCTGCTGTGGACTAGGCACTACATCAGGGATTGGGAACTAGAAGAGGAATGGGGGAGGCCTGGTTTGTACTAATATCATGTGACTTATCACCAGGCAGGGAACATCTGCTTATCAAATCACATGTGAATACCACTGTGCTCTGATGCTTGTGTCTCCCCAAAATCCACATGTTGAAGCCTAATTCCCAGAGTAATATTATTGAGAGGCAGGAAAGGAGGTGGGACTTTGGACTTCTGCAGGCAGAGCTCTCCTGAATAGGATTAGTGCCTTTAAAAAGAAGCCTGAGGGAGCTTGTTCACATCTTCCAGCCTGTGGGGAAACATGGCAATCCCTCACCAAACAGCAGATCTGTTCGTGTCTTGATCATGGGCTTCCCAGCCTCCAGAAGAGTGAGTGAAAAATTTCTGTTATCTATGAATCACATGGCCTAAGGTATTTTATTTTAGTAGCTCAAGGTGACAAAATGCTTCCCCAGTTAGTCTATAGTAAGTGCTCTGAACAGAGTATAGAGAGTAATAAAAAAAAATACAAGAATAAAAGTGAGGCCTAGTTTTGTGGTTGCCTTGCAGAAGATTTTGTCTGAATGATTAATATTTGAGCTACTTCCAGAAAGATAGTGCTAAGTGGGGGAGATGCAAACATTGGAGGTCTGTGCTGACCACTGAGAGACTCATGGCCATTGCTATTGAGCACTTGTAATGTGGGAATCTCAAGTTGACATACGCTGTAAGAGGAGTGTACATGCTGGATTTTTTTTTCTCTCATTGAGTTTATTGGCACATTTTAGGTATAAAGTACAGTTACATTCATTACTGGGATCTTGTACCTTTACATGGCAGATCTTGGTTCTCATTTTTTCCCCTTGTCCCTGCCCTCCCTACACCCCATCCTCCCCTCCCCATTTACAACCACTTTATTTCCATCTTTTCATTTTCTCCTATTTTTTTCTTTTCCCTTATTACCTTTATGCTACCCTTCCCACTTTCCCTACACCTTTAGCCCTTTTCTTCCTATTTCACATTTTCAGTTATCTCATTAGGATCTTATGTACCCAAATCAGCACCCCCCCAAATATAAAGACCCGATTCAAAAATGGGCATCTGAAATGGACAGACTTTTCTCACACACTGGATTTTAACGAGTTGGTGCAAGGAAGAAAACGCAAAATGTCTCACAAGTAAAATTTGAACATGTCACATGTTAAAATGACAGTATTTTAAATATAGTACATTAAACAAAAATTGATTTTACATGAAAAAATGGGACAACATAAGGTAAAGTATATGGCAAGGTGGTCCATATAAAGTGCTTAATGGGTTTCAGTTTTCTGTGCTCCTTCCTTTAGTTATTACACAAGGAGTATTTTTTAATTTCAACAAATCAGTTTGAATATTTTTGACATCCTTATTGATGTATATTTTATAGATCATAAGTTCACCTATTTCAGATATTACATTTCAATTATTTTTTTACAGCTTTGCCAAGTTATACAATCATCACCATTGATTAATTTTAGAACTTTTGCAATCCTGCAATAATCAAATTCATATTAACATACTGTGCAATTCTTAAACATACCTTTATTTAATGAGTATTGTTTGGAATGAAATATGCAAACTTTTTGTTTAAACTTATAATTTCTTTCAACTTATATTTGAGGCTTACATTGCTAATTTCCTATTGTCCTGAAGGCTACTGTTATGTGTCCTTGCAGTAGTCCCCAATATATTTACAACGTGAGCAACTTGGGCAATGTAGTCTGTAATACTGATCATATTTGACCCCTCGACAACTTAGCAAAGCTACTCAAGTCACAGCAAAAGGGATATATAGTATATTTCTCTTTGAACCTCTCTCTCAAGCAAGAATATAAAACAGGTAGTCACTCTTCAAATTCTTTACCTTCCCATGTCAGTAAAAAGTTGGCATGATGCAAGAATATGTTCACATCTCTTTTAGTTACAATCTTCTGAGAAGTTTCCTGCAGATTAAACCTTCTCACATATTATTATTGTTTTTGAATGCTTATTATATGCCCGACATCATGCTAAACACTTATCTTTTTATTTGGTCTTTGTAATAAACAAAATAGATAGCTATTACCATATTTTATTTGAATATGGGAAAATGTCCCTTTTTTACAGATGAGGACCACTTAGGTTAAATACTTTCTCAATATTGCATAAAAAGTAAATAATGGACCTGACTACAAAGCAAATTGGGCCACTTTTCTAAGACTGACTGTCACAAAGCAGATGCTCAAAAGGTATCACTTGTTATTACTATTTACAATTATTAGCCCATAAGTATCATGCATACTATGCATTATTTACCTTGATTTACTTGTTGAAGTCTTGTGTTTCAGTGATAGAATTTGAGGCACGATGATAGTATTGGCAAATCTGGGACTTAATTCAAGTATAATCTTGAACTTCCTTGCTTGAATTTATATTCTAGTTACTTTCTAGTTCAATATTTCAGCGTCTTAATTTCCTCATCTGTTATATGTTGTTAATGGATTATTGTGATGATTGAATTAGGTAAGATACGTACCGCATTTAAAATCAGAATCTGATATATAAATACAATGTAAAATCGAGCCTTTAGTAGTAATAGTAGTAATGACTATTTCGTTACCTAGTCCCTGGACCATGCATCATATCCAGTGTACTGTTTTCCATTTTTATTATCTTCTGCATTCATAATTTGCCTGCTTCCTTGCTACCACTTTTACTAGAATTTCAAATCTATTTTTTGTATATATGTAAAACCAATCAAAACTATTTTTAAAGATGTAGTACTTTCTTTACATTTTGTATTTACGATTATTATACTTTCCAATGTCACAAGAGTGCATGAGAATAGAAATTTAATTTTGTCATAAGGGCAGAATTTCCTATTTCTCTAGAGAGTCTAAACTTTTTTTTTTTTTTCTTTTTGGTGCCAGGGATTGAACTTCGGTCCTTGCACTTGTGAAGCAGGCAGAAGCATCACTGAGCGAAATCCCCAGCCTGAGAGTTTAACCTTATTTATTTTGTTTCCCTTTTCAGGGCTAATGAAGTGAGAGGTCCATATCAGGATCATCAGCTGTGACTCGAAAGGGAAAAGGCCCAGCTCTCCTGACCAAGACAAATATCAGCTGGAGCCCTGGGGAAGATTTCTATAAATTTCAAGCACTACTTGGGGGTTTAAGTCATGTATAAAATACAAAAAGTGCCTTTCCGATAAGTAGACTGAGTCTTAAAAGGAAAAGGATTATTTTGAAACCAAATACCAACATGACTTACACATGAATCCACCTAGGTGGCTACATACAGTAACCTCTTTTGAAAAGGGGTAAGGTTGATGAATCATTTATTGTATAAATATATGCCAAATATATAATTGTAAATAATGCTCAAATTCAGTTTGCCCATTCATTCATGAGCTATGTGTGTACTAAAAGACATGCAGTTTTGTAGATTATGTGTTGAGTGGCTATATATTAGTATTAAATGCAGAAAATGTCTTAACTCATAATTCCCACCACTTTAATCCTGTTGTTCCTGGATTTCTCATCTTCATATGAATATATTTTAATTTAACTCTGAGTTCAGGTGATCAAATCAACACTTATCTGGTATATTTTTATTCCTGAGTATTTTTTGCCCTCCCATGGAGGTACAATGTGTTTGAAATTACAGTAATTCCTCAGCTGAAGAACGCTTCTGTGCACTAACAATTTGATCTAAAAACAGAAGTATTTGTCAAAATTTTGCTTCTGTTCATGAACTTCTTACTGGGTAAAGAACAAGATCTCAGTCATCTTCTTCACATGAACACAAACATGGTTATCATCCCCAGAATTGTGAGTCTCAGTTCATGAACTGAGATACTATTGCACTTTAAGAAAAAAAAATAGTGTCTGTGATTAATTAAACAGAAGCTAACTGGGTAGTAAAAATATGTTATTCATGTTTCCTGATTTAGTTTAAAAGAATTTAGAAAGTCTAGGTTTTAAAAATTGTTAAAAATTTAGAGAACATTCATTAGTAGAGTTTTTCCAAATTAGCTGCACTTCTCTGCTGCAACTTTTGAGAAAGCACTCAAGAATTAAAAGAAAAATTAATTAGCTAATTCTATAAGTGACACATAAAATGGAAAATTTAATTTAATCATTCTCGCATTGTGAACCTGTTTATTTAGTTACTGAAATCTAAATATTTCAGTATTGATTGCAATAATTTCTTAGGTATATAATTCTATATATTAAAAAAACTCAGGTAATAGTAAAAACATGCTTATATATATATTTGTTAAAATTTTCCAATCATCACAAAAAAATCTAAGGATACAAATAAAAGTCCACACCATAAATTTAAAAGAAGTAAATTGAAATAAACATAGATATTGATATCTTGTGGAAATAATATTCAAAAGGTATTTATGGTGCACACTACATACATTATTCCAGTCAATTCAAGATGGAAGCAATGCAACATAACTGTCCTGAGAAGGACCTTTATTCACTACCTTGTAATTACTTGCCCATTTAGGAAATATGATGTAGAAATAAGTGAAATTGGGCTGGGAATTTAGCGCAGTGGTTCCTCCGCCTACCTTGCAAGCATAAGGACCTGAGTTCGATCCCTGGTACCAACCAACCAACACACAAAAAACAAGTAAGTGCAATTGAAACAGTGTTGAATAGTAGATCGTATCAGTTCAGAAATATTTTTTCCAAAAACTTTTAAATCAAGAATGAGAGCTGGGTGTGGTGGCGCATGCCTGTAATTCCCAGCACTTGGGAGGCAGAGGAAGGAGGATTGCTGTGAGTTCGAGACCCACCTGGGCTACATAGTGAGTTCCAGGTTGATCTCAACTGTGTAGTGAGACCCTGTCTCAAAAAAAAAAAAAAAAAAAAAGAAGAGA
>NW_022900951.1:75854637-75884639 GCF_012274545.1 Fukomys damarensis
AAAAAAAAAAAAAAGAGAGAGAGAATGAGAAACTACCAAGTACAGAGCCCAAGTTACAGAAAAACCTGTAGGAATTATACAGTAGTAGTGAAAACACTGAATCTGTTACCTAGAACACAAGATAATATATACTTGCTAACTTTAGCCACAAGGTTTTTTACCTTATTAGGTTGATCAACGTGCTTCAGTGTCAGTTTACATAGTTAACTATTTATTAATATGTTAAAATTCATTTGCATGAAATCTGCACAGAACTGCAAGCCTTAAAATGACATCGGATATTTTACCCACAATATTACTTTTTGTAGCTATGTAACATTTTTGATGTTCATCTTAAAGTGCAGCTTTACATGAAAAAGTATTAGTCTTTACATTTCTTTAAATATTTAACCTCAATTTATTGCAGATGAAAATGTCTAGAATGCATGATGCAAACAAAGTTAAAAGTATTTTCTTCCTCATTTTGGACTGAAATATAGTTGAACATCACACATGAGTCTTTTCTAACCTAAATCAGTCCTTTAAATGAGATAATTTTAGGAGAAAATAATATTGAAATTCATGCGGAACTAGAAAAGAGCAAGAATAGTAAAAGCAATCTTCAGTAACAAGAGCAAAGTGGAAGCATCACAAACCAAGATATGAAGTTATTATTACAAGGCTACCTTGATATTAAACAGTAGGGTACTCACAAAAAAACAGACATGGGAATCAATAGAACCAAACAGAGGATGCAGAAACAACCCAAGCCAGTGAAACTATTTGATTTTTATTAAAAATTAGATACAGGAGGAAAGATAGTCTCTTTACTAAATAGCACTGGGAAAATTAGCTATCAATATCCAGAAGATTGAATCTAGACCCATCTCTTTTACCATGTAATATACTGAAATCAAAATGGATAAAAAAATCAAGTGGCAAAACAGAAACTCTTAACCTATTAGAATAAAAATAGATAAAATTATTGAAGTCATATTTGTATGCAAGGACATTTTGAACAGAAATCTAGTTGCACATGAAATAATATGAGTATCAACAAAAATAATCACATCAGACTTTAAAACTTCTGAACAGCAAACAAAACAACCAACAGAGTGAAAAGGCAATCTATATAATAAGAAAGATGTTTCCATCTATTCTTCATACAGAATACAAATATCTACATTACATAAAGAACTCAAATAGTACAACCCCCAGAGTAAATAGCCAACCAGAAATCAGGCAAGTGAAATATATAGAATAAGTAAAAATGGCTAGTAAATACATGAAGGAATGCTCAACATCAATGAACATTAGATAAATGAAAATTAAGATACAATATGATTCCATCTTGTTACAAACAGAATGACCATAATAAAGAACTCAAATAAGAAAGTAATGGCAGGATTGGGCAGGGGAAGGAACCCTTGTACATTGTTGGTGGGAATGTTAACTACTGCAGTCACTATAGAAATAATTATGGATATTCCTCAAAAAAACTAAAACTAGAAATTCCATTTAACCCAGGAATTCCCTAAGTATTTTCATATTATCACAATCCATGTATAATGATGTTATAGCAGCACAATTTACAACAGCTAATTCTTGGAAGCAGCCTAAATGTTCATCAACAGATGAATGGATAAAGAAAATTGGGTACTTACATACAATGGAATATTATTCTGACATAAAGAAAGATAAACTTGAGTCATTTGTAGAAAAACAATGCACTTTGAGAGTATAATGTTTACTGAAATAAATTAGAAACACAATCTTAAATATCACAGAATTTATCTTATATGAGAAACCCAAAATATGAAGAGACAAATAAAGAGTATTTTGCAGGAAGTAGGGAGATAGATTTTTCTCAAATAGGAGGGAGCTCAAGAGAGGTATGGAAGGAGAAGAAATGGAAGAGAAAGTGTATGCATATATAAATTAAGATGTGTTATGTACATGTACCAACTCCTCAAAGGAATGTAAACATTATGCACAACAAATATGTACTAATACATTTTTTTAAATTAACACGAAGTCATCTTGTGAGAGACACATACATCGAATGTTCTTCATTTTTCTTCTGATTCATGTCGATGTAAAGTTGTATTTCTCAATAGTCAGTATGTTGCTGATATTGAACGACATTATAGATGGTGATAAATCTTTCTCAGGAAAAAAAACAGAAGGAACAGTAAAACTCATACAGGGAAAACAAAATGAGTACATATTAATCATATAGATATTCTATCTAGTGTAGTATTGACAAGCTCAGGGTATGGAACACGAGTCAACAAATAATTTGGCAATGGTAAGCAAATTCCAGTCAAATTTAGGATGCAGTGATTTGGTAAGATGATAAGAATATTTGAGAGTCTTGTCACCAAACATGTTAATATGAAAACTAAATACCCTCTGTGTCACTTACTGAAATTGTCTTATTTGATCTTGAGTTGTTATAGAACTCAAGAAAACATTAATTTTAATATATAGATTGTTAAAGTGTCCATAAACCAGGTTTATTAAAAATATCTAAACAATGCTACTTGAAATTGAAAAGCTTTTCAAAATGGTCATATTCATATGAATAGATAAATGATTTTAACATAAAATTAAAAATTTTAATACTCTTTTTTTGATTTGTGACAAATAGATTTTTTCAGAAAGTGCAGTACTGACACAAATAATAAGTTAAAACTAGTGACAGGAGATTGATTTTGAAAGGAATATTGATGACATGAAAACTTAGTAATCCTAAAAACTAATAATTAGCAATGAATTTCACACTGAGCAATTTGAATACATTACTCTTTGTTTTGGCTTTTCTAGATGGGGTCTCTCTATGTAGTTGAGACTGACCTGGAACTCACTATGTAGCCCAGGCTGGTCTCGAACTCACAGCAATACTCCTGCCTCAGCCTCTGGAGTGCTGGAGTTATATGCATCTGCCACCACACCTGGCTGAATATATTATTTTTTAAAAATATTTTTATTGGTACATTTTAGTTATACAATAGATACATCCATCATTAGGATCTTGCACCTTTGCATGATGTATCTTGGTTCTTATTTTTTCTCCATTCAAATGGCCACCCTTCATCCTCCCCACCCTTCCTTGTTTACAAAGACTCCATTTTTTTCTTTTCTCTTATGTTTTCTTTTTCCTTCTTACCTTTCTCCTATCCCTCCCACTTTCCCTACACCTTTAGACTTTTTCTTCGTATTACACAGTATCAATTTTACCTTTTGATACTTACTTTTAGTTTATCACACCAGAGAAACTATATGGTATTTACATCCAACACAGGCTGTAATAGCTAAAACTTGAAAACAGCCCAATTGCCCATCAACTGGAGATCATATTACTTTGACTCAAGTTTTTTGATAACTGAAAATATTAGGAAAAACATGAGATTAAAATATTTAAAATCATTATTAGAGGATCATTACTAGGTATATAGCTATCTTTATGTAGGAGGACCAAAATATGCATAATTTCAAGAAACTGATAAACATGAGAAACAACAAACCCTCCTGATTTCTTTCTGAAAAAACAAAATTAAGAAAAATATCATCTTAAATATGCCACAAAACTATCTTTCAGAATCTTGATTGATGACTATGTTTTTTTAACCATATTTTAATTTTATGAGAAACTCTGTCTTTTTTAATTTTCTCTCTTTGACAGCCATTACATTTTCCTTAATGAAGTTAAAGTCATACTGGTTTCCACCTGCACAATCTAATGACCTCCAAGTTGAATGCTGAGCGTATGTCAATTTGAATCTGACAGATTTCAAGGGACAGATGAAACTGTAAAGTTGAATTGTCAACTCCAAAATGGTCGCAATTAGATTGGTTCTGAAATTCCAGAAATTAAACTTTCCTATTGGGGCTTCAGTAGGTTTCATTGCTGAAGCAACTAGATTTTGATAACTAACATATTTTGAATGACTAATTATAAGGACTTTTTACAGCTGAAATTTTATGAACTGTGGAAGCGCAAGTATACTTTCACTGAATCTTTTTTCTTCCTCATTGAGTTTATTGGTACACTTTAGTTATACAGTACAGTTACATTCATCATTGGAATCTTGTACCTTTACATGACAGGTCTTGCTTCTCATTTTTTACCCTTGTCCCCACCCTCCCGACTTTCATTGAATCTTGAGGAAATTAAAAATAATTAAAAAGCTAAGTGGGGCAGTTAAAGTAGAATGCCAAATTGATTGGCTTTAGGACCCATGTGGGTGATTCATGGGCAACATATTTGGGTTTCTGTGAGTAAACTATGGAGGTATGACATTGGAGTCTATGATTAATACCCTAACCCCTTCATCTCTGGCACTGTTCCACTCCTCTGTTTCCCAGCCACCATCAACTAATTACCTTTTTCCTCCACAAACTTCCACAGTGCAGATTGCTTTGAAGCCAGCTAATCATGATCTGAGTCTTCTTAAATTATAACCCAAATTAAATTTCTCCTTCCATTTTTTGATACCTGGGAACAAATTTGGGTTTTTGTGCCTTCAAGGCAGGTGGCAGAACCATTGTTCTAAATTCCCAGCCCTTAAATTTCTACTTTAAGGAGTGGGTGTTGGGTTCAGTTATGGAAAGCTAAATGATAAAGAAAATTCTAAAAAAATTAAAAAAGTGTAGTCCTTGGTGTGACTATACCTTATATGTTGTTTAGAAGCCTTTGGAACTTGTTTGTGGGAAGAGTTTGGAAAGATTTGGAGATGCAGGTTAGAGACACTATACAGTGCTGCAAGCACAGTTTCATGGGTGATTCTTATAGGAGCTCAGAGGACCAGAATGTTGATAGGAACGTAGACCGTGAATATCAGGCTTAGAAAGATTCAGTCGAAATCAGGAACTCCACTGGCAAATGGAGTAGAGAATATGTGAATTGCACTCAGACAGAAAATTTGTCTACCTTTTACCTTTGCCTTGAGACTTTATGAGACTGAGAATAAGGTGGTGAATTCATTATAAGGTAGTGAAAATTTCATAATAACTCAATATTCAGGTATAGCATGGATACTACTTTGAGCTTTTAGCCAGATTTACAATGAAAATTGGGGATAAAAGGCAGGGTGTATGAAGAACTTAAATTTTACTCAGAAGAAACCATTTGTGACTTTGGAGCCCAGAGTTATGGTTGCTGAAAAGATTATTTCCATCGGAAATAAAGTCAATACTTTGTACAGTGACAAGAAAAAAATGCCTTGAGGGCATCTCCGGAATCAGCATACCAAAAGTCAAGGGTGCAAAAGTGTAAAACTTCCATTGGAGAAAACAGTTCCTGGGACCTCTGTTCCAGAAGGGACTCCTAGTGAATTGATATTCTGCAATTTATTTTACTCTAATCATCTATTCGGGTACTCAGGGGCTGTTGCTCTCATAATCTAAGCGTGCTTAGCTAATGCATCTGCTGACAGAAGGACTGGGGATTCTTCATGTGTTGCTGACGCAGGCTGAAAGAATGAGCTTTCATGCAGGGTGCAAGAATTTGCTGTCATGCAGGGTGAAAGAAATACAAGGTAAGTGTTTCAGTTTGTTTTATCATCGCTGAGGCAAAATGCACGACACTCAGTTTAAGGAGGAAATGTCTATTTAAGCTTGCAAATTGTAGAGTCTTCAGTCCATAATCAGCTGGCTCCATAGCAGAGTGGCAAGACAGAGGGTCACCACACAGAAGAAACAGTTCACGTTGAGCAGAAGACAGAAAGCAGAAAGCACCAAGTAAGCAAGCTAGAAATGACCACATTAGCCCTATCCATACTTATGGTGTAGAGTACTCACACCCAGAGTGTGGCACCCATAATTCTACCAAAAATATGCCAAACTAATAAGTGGACCAATTTACATCGTACACTCTAGATCAAGTCCCCTCTGAAAAATACCACCTAGGAATTCCACAAAAGGTTTGGGGGACATCTAGACATAAGCCATGACAATCAAGAAGACTTCTGCCCACATATCAAAGGAAGACATGTTAGGTTTAGCAAGGAGACTCTGAGAGGGTAGTGAATGAAGCCATCAGAATGAAGCCAAAAGTGCATTGGAGAACCCAGGAAGTTAGAGATGCCAGAAAAATCTGTCATGGAGAGCTATAGGCCATAAATGGAGTTAGTCCAAGAGAGAGGCTGTGTGAGATGCATTCTACAAAACCAAAGGTGTAGGGATGCATAGGTCCTTTGAAACTCATGACTTACCACCATGTGTCATGGATACCAGTTATGGTATGAAAAATAAATTGTTATAAATTCTACTAAAAATTAACACTAAACCATTAAGCTGTCTAGTCATAAAGTGTTAGTTTTATCAGGTATAGTATTTTGTAGTACAGCATTGGGTAACTACAGAGAAAATAAATTATTCAGACTTTCCTCCTTTTAGCATACTATGAACAACTTATGAAAGCATCTTCTGTTTCTTGCTTTGCTAGAGCACAGAAAACAATTCAGAATTTGTACTTTTAGACTCTGAATGTCTATGATTATTTTAATGTCTCTCTTAAAAATTAAGTATATTTTAATGACACCATGAATCATCAGTGTTGGTGAAAGATTTCATTACTCATTCCATCATGATGAAATGCTCCATTACTCATTATATCAGTTTCAAATAAGATAAAACGTCTTTGTAACATAATGCTTATTCATTAAAATATATTTATCTTGTCTGGTGTATTAATATGTGTTTTTCATAACATGTAATTTTGGTAACAATTTCTTTTAAAATTAGAAGAGTTATCTGAAACCTTTGAGACAATTTAGCAAAATATTAAAATATTAATCTTACAAAATTACTATGCTAATGATATTCTTCTAAATATATACAGTGAAGCTTCATTATAGCATTCTTGAAATGATCTATAATTCACTACTCAAAGTATTTACAAAGAATGCATTCCTTCATATCAATGTTACCCTTACATTTGTAATGCTCGCCACCTTATCTCTTTCTTTATTGGCTGAAAACTTCAAATACTTCCTTCTAAATCAGTTCAAAGTAAGGGACATATTCTAAACTATAGTATAGCAAACTAATATAGTGCTCACCTATCTGGCATACCCTTGAAAAAAACCTGTGAAAAAGTAATTAATATAATTAATCTGCAAAAATTTTTATTTCAACCTTATAAAGTAAGCTGCTATATGACTTCTTGTTTTATCAAAGATAGGGAGATTTAAAAGACAGTAGCAAAGTAAAAATTAGCTTAGTTATTAAGCAGTACACTAAAATATTGCATTGAGAGGTTGGGAATCTAAATGGATAGGCAGATATATTTTGCATCAGTAAAATAACATACCCTAAGGAGAACATAGCTTTGATGCATATAAAATGAATGAGAAGAAATGAGATAACTTCCCACTTCCTCTTTAAAGTGACCATTTAGTAGATGAACTTGTAATAAGAGATTAAGAAGTCAAGCCAAAATAGAAAAGCAAATCATTTAGTATACTTTTTCAAATCTGGTGACACACTTTCCCATGTATTTATGTTGCTGGCACATATTACTTCAGTTACCTGGATTAATTTTAAGGCTTATTTGAAAAAAAGTTGAAAGACTGTTATGGCTTGTGTCTTTATGTCCCCCGAAAGCCTCATGCAGTCACAGGTGGGGCTTTTTCTGAGACGGGTCACTCTGGAATGTGCGATCCTAGGATTATGGGCATGTGATTACTAAACCACTACACATGAATGACTGGTTTGGCATCACCCCAATCCTGGTAGTCTGAATAAGATAAAAGAAGCAGAAAGATGCCGATAAAGTCTCTTGTTGATTTGGCTACCATGTGGGCACCATGAACTGTTTCTCCCCTGTGAAGCCTCTCTGCCATGCCAATTATTGACTGAAACCTCTACAAACTGTAAGCCAAAGAAACCCCTTCTCCTATAACTTTAGCCATTGAGTATTTTGTCTCAGCAATGAGAGAAAAAGTAATTAATACAAAAATCAAAGTAAAACATGAATAACAAAGGGAAGAAAAATAGTATTTTATAAATAAGTTATTGAATTAAATTCTTGGGCTGGGGATTTAGCTCAGTGATGCTGCCACCTGCGTCACAAGCAAAAGGTCTCAAGTTCAATCCTTGGTACCAAAAAAAAAAAAAAAATCTTATGCCCAAAGTATAGGGGAGGAAGCTGAGGTGAGGAAGCTGAGGCTCAGAAAGCTTATATAATTTATTCATGTCATGCCAGTAGTAATTGGCAGAATAAAGATTCTAACATGTTTATAGCTGGAAGAAAAGTGTGAAGAATATGAAGAGAATTACAGTTTTTTAACCAAGAAAATAAATATATAAATATTGAAAATAATCAATTTACATAGAAGTAACCATGTACTACATATTGTTTTATTTCCATTTCTTGCTATGTTGCTCACACAACGAATGTAATGTCAGATATTCTTTGAAAATATTACAGTTTTCTTCAAGGGCTGACACTTTGTCAAAAAATCAGAATTGGGGAAGATATTTCCCCAAAGAATTGAAAGAATTATACCGCAGTGACATATGTGCACCCACGTTTATAGCAGCACAATTTGTAATATCTAAAACTTGGAATCAGCCCAATTGTCCATCAACTGGAATCTGGATAAAGACAATGTGTTTTCTTTTATAAAATGGAATACTACTCAGACATAAAAATGAGAAATTAGAGACATTTATCGCTATGGATGTACATTGAGGTGATACTCTTAAGTGAAATAAATAGGACATACATGTGTAAATACCAAATAGTATCTCTAGTGTGAGCAACTAAAAGTGCAAATTAAAACTAAATGGTATAAAAATAATGTGAAATAAGAAAAAAAGGGGTAAAGGGGGAGGGGAAATTGAAAGTGCAAGAGAAAGAAAAGAAAGGAACGGAGTTAATATGAGAAAATGAAAAAATGGAAGCAAAGTTTTTGTAAATGGGGAAGGGTAGAGGGGTTGAAGGGAGGGCAAGGGAATGGGGAAAAATAAGAACCAAGATGGAGCATGTAAGGCTGCAAATTTCCAATGGTGAATGTCATTGTATTTTGTACCTTAAATATACCAATAATATTAAATTTTAAAAAGAAAGAAAAAAGAAAAAGTCAGAAGTGGAAAATGTAGTCTTAAAAAGCATCAAAGAGTGTGTAGTCATGAAAAATATTGATGTTAAAATATATTAAACAGGATATGAATCTCATTCATGTATTCCTTCTCTAGGAGGACAAGTTTGGGTGGCAAAATCTCTCATTTGTCCAAGATTTCATGTACTTCTTTAACCAATACCTGCTACTCCCTTTAATCTAAGTAAAGAGAAGACTATGTTACATTGGATTACTTTTTAAACAAAAATTAAAGGAAAAACTCTGAACCAAAGGGAGAAAAAGGCATATTTTGTTCCTTCTAAACATAATCTGGACTGGAAATGAGGCCCAGGCTACTGTAGTCATTTGAAGATCAACCTGAGAAGGCAGCCAGCATCTCCAAGGAAAGCTAAAAGAATCATAGAGTAGCAAGGTCAGGGCTTCAAATATTAAATAAATTATGTCAGCCCTCAAGACTGCCATGTCCCAATGTATTCCCTTTGTTCTTTAAGATAAATACATGCACAAAAAATGAACCCTATACTTATCAAATAAAAATTTTCATCATGAATCCTTCTACAGAGAGTCACTACTTATATTTACCCTGAGAAGGCAGTAAAATGTAGAACATCTGCAAAACAATAATAACAACTTACCCAGCCATTAATTTGCTAGGAAACCTTTCTGGAATTTTATTTTTCTTATGAAAGTAAATGAGTAAAAAGAAAACAATATTATAGTGCCAATTTATGAGGACAAGATAATAAGATGTTCAAGTGACAGATAAGTTATTTCCTCATATTTTCATTGAGATAAGCCCTATTACAATGGTAAAGTTCTATAGTTGCACAGCTGATGCAATAGTATCAAAACAATGTCATCTAAATGCCTGGTATCATTGATAAGTAGTCCTGAGGTTTTTTGGTGATATTAACATAAATTAAATGAGCTTTTATGTCATTTCATCACTTTAGGGTTCTTAATTTTTTCAAAAATCAAGAGTAATTTCTAATTACATTGTTGAAATTACAAAGGTATATAAACTATACCAAAGTTACAGAGACTACAGTATTCCTATTTTGAATATGTTCCCAGTTTAATCAGTGTTATCCACATGTGTTAATTATCAGAACTCTGGGAGGGATTCACATTAAACAATATAGAAACATAAACAATATTTTCATGTGGGTGTTTTATTTTTGTTGATATGCCATTGCTTTTTTTTTCCGCTACACATTTTTAAACAAAAATAACATTAGCAAATATTTCATTCAAGAAAATGGAGGCCAAAGAGGTTAAGTCATTCTAAGGTACACAGCTACTGATAAAGCTGAATTTCAACTCACGTCTGTCTGTTCCCTGAAACACTCTACCACAATTACTCAGAACCTCCAAAATTCATCTCTGTTTTGAAAGGGAAAGAGAATTAAGAGAGAAAGAAGGAAAAGGAGAGGAAAAGCTAGCACGTCCCATACAGCAGCTGGAGGTAATTGCACGTGAGCAGGTCTATGTACACTTTTCAAGTTAATTGATTAGTTGCTACCAAGTATGCAATGCTATACAAGGAGTAAAATACAGTTCAAGTGAAAAAGAAAGGCATAGGAGAGCTGTAGTGCCTTCTCATGACCTCCAGAAATACTTGCCAAGCTATCACCAATGTATCTGAGTAATATATGATATGTAAATGCAATTTTATAGCCTAGAGCTCTTCTCTCAACTCCACCTGTCTTATAGGATTCCTATCTGTGCTTTCTTCTTAAATAGAAATTTGGGGGCTGTAACTACAGACATATAGTTTTTCTATTAAAGATCAATGTGGGAAACTAAAAGAAATACACAAATGATGCATAGCATGAAGTGAAAAAATATTTCATAAAAAAATTAAGGCCCAGAGAAAATTGAGGTTCAGAGATGACTAAATCATCTGGGATTAATAAACATCCAGATCAGAGATAGCTATTTGCCTTGATGTTTCCAAGTAAAGACTAAAATTAATTATGAATCGGTCTAGTGTCACATGAGAAAAAGATTGTCTTGTATACACCACAGACATAAAACAAAGAAATACATAGGATGCCTGCCAAATATTGATCATAGCAAATGTAGCCTCACTTGTTTGAGCTTATTCATTGGTTCTGAATGATTATCCACAAACAGTATTTTTCAATTTCACTCTCACATGTTATTTATGTTAATTTTTATCAGTACATGTTTGCAGTATGTTGCTGGAGATGAACTTGAAACCGTGCTGAGAAAGCTATAGATATGAATGAATTGGCTTATGAATTAGCCATTGATTAAATTGTGAGTCTGTCCTAGGCCTGTAGGATTTGTTAGACAGGTCTTTGGCTTGAATACAGAAATAGAAATCCCTATGTCAATGGTCATAGTTGAACCTCAATGGGTGGATACTTTTTGCCTCTGATAGCAAGATAACACTGCAACTGAAAACTTTATGACTCTTATGCAGCCATTCTCCCAGAACAAATGTTAGCTAAAGAAAATGCAGGTTACTCATTAATCACAACTGTCTTTCAAAGCAATGCATCATTCCTGCTTTTATGAGCTTAACTCACATCAGTGCCTTAGCCCCACTGTTCCTGCATCTGCCTTTATGCACCCTGCAATGTTATGTGATCAAAAATAGTGGCAAGTCTGGAGCCTCAGGGTCTAAGCCTGATAGGAGCTCTGATTGTCCCAGATCCCCATTATGCAGTAAACCTTTATCTTGTATTATTCTTATCTTCACCATACCCTCAGTCAGGTAGTTGAGTTGTGGGTGCACAGCCACTGAGAGTAAAAATGATTACAGTCTTTGCAGAGAATTAGTATGTGTGTAACATATCTCAGTTTATTTTCCCAGAGATTACTTCTAAGATTTAGTCTCATCTATTTCTACTTTCTAGTGTTGAACTAATCATTCTCCATATTGGCTCATAAAGGATCGTATTAGAATTACAATTTTAGTATATTGCAATAGCTTAAATAGGCAGATGTAAAATACTTCAGGATAGAAAGTTAGTTTGGAATGTAGCTTGACAAATAGTAGCTCGGATTTCTTCATAAAAAGGAGAGAAGGTTAAGCTAGAGAAAAAGCATAAAATAATCAAAGGCAAAATGTCAGGTAGCATGTATCATTTTCCTCAAATTTAATTATATAGAAGGTTTAATATAGATCATTCAGAGCAAATAAAGTTTGGTATTATATACAGAATAACTTAAATGCCTAAGTCAGTAGATGGTACTTGGTTGGCTTCCAATGGGAGTTTTTAAAATCTTTGAGCATGGCGATAAGTTGCTCAGAATTACCTTAAGAGAACCTTTTCTGGCAGTGTGTATAGGATGAAGGAGAGTGAAAAGAGTTAAGTAGTGAGAGACTTATTAGAAAACTATTAGAGTAGCCTAGGATAAAAGTAATAAAAGCATTAACCAGAATGTTGACAGTGGAAATAGGAAGGAAGGGACAGATGTTAGAGATATTGAGGAAGTAGGATGAAGAGCACTTAGGAATTGATTGCATGCGAAGGGCCAGGCAGTGAAAGGAAAGGAGTCCAAAATAACTGAGAGCTTAAGTGTAAGTGACTAGGAGAGAAATTTTTTACCATGAACAGAAAAAAGAGAAAATGATGTATGGTGAAAGGACAAGTGGGAGTATCCAGTTAGAGATGAGAATTCTACCTTCAGAAACATGGACCCAGAGTTATAATTAAGGATGAAATATGTAAGAGGTAATTGTAAGTAGTGATAGAATAGTAATATGAGCTAAAGTGTTGTATACAGGCACCTCAGTGAAGAACATTGTAAGAAAAAATATTACAAATTGAAAGAAAAATTCCAGTCGTTTCTATAAAGAAACAATGGTGCAAATCCTGTTAAAGTTTTTCCAGGACTGAACAAAATAGAGTAATTATCCACATTTCAAGGAAGAAAAACACATTTTAAGCTATAAACACAATGCATAAATTTAGACTTATCAACTATAATGCTTTTGAAGACATATAGATATTTTTATTCAAACAGGTAGTTTCTGTAATGTATTATATTTTAGGCTGTGGATGTATATGAAGTTATAGCAGGTTAGCCTTAAATTGAACTTGTATAATCAAGGGACAAAGGCTTTGGCTTTCCTTTAATTTAAAGTATCATTCAGTCCAATATAGGAAGTATTTTTACTGTCCTTTGATCTGTGTCTTCTGGGGATTTTAAGTAACATTTCCTAGTCAGTTAAAACTGCATTTAAATTATGTATTAAAGGTTCTGACTTAACTTAATAAAAACAAGGACATTCAGAGTTAATGCTGAAAACATTGACCTTAAATTACTCCATCAAAATGTTTTTAAAAATTTACATGTGTTTTCATACTTTTGGATAAAGGGCAAATATGAAAAATAAAAGTCAGCATGGCTACCTATTAAATATGACCAAAACAAAGGGCTAAGGGAAAAGAACGAATGAGTGACAAATTGAAAATAGGACAATAATGCAACCTCAGTCCACTTTTCCATAAGATCTTTCTTAGTATCTTGAAATTAGTGCCAAGATTTTATTTATTTATTTTTTTTTTTACTAGAAGAAAAATAACCATATATTTAGCTCCCAGTCCTCTATTTGTGACTCAAGTGACTGGACAACACTGTAAAGCTGACAATGATTGTTTCTATTTCCTTCCATTTTCTGATCCATGCCTTATAGCTTATTCTCCTTTCTGTACATATCTGAAGTTGCATTATGTTACAGTATTATATTTCCAGGTTTCTTTCTAACCAATCTAAAAACTCAACTTCCTGTTTTATTTCTTATTTGTCTTGCAATTTTCTCCTTCACAATGTAATTTGTTCCTTTAGTGTAAAAACTAGCTAATCAGTTGAACATTTATTTTAAATTCTATTCTATTCTATTCTATTCTATTCTATTCTATTCTATTCTATTTATTTATTTATTTAACAGTACCGGGGATTGAACTCAGGGCCTTGCGCTTGCGATGTAGGCAGCAGCACCACTGAGTTAAATCCCTGGCACTAATCAGATAAGCTTATGGATGCAAAATGCATCATTGATTTTGCCTGTATTATTGAGATTGGCTGAAACTTCCTTCAACCTATCTTATCCTAGTTCATGGGTAACCTGTCATTTTGGATGGAGGTTTTTCAGTTTTCCTCTCTGGGATATATCCTTTCTAGCTACAAATGAGAAAGCTATTCCTTTTCTGGGCCAATGTTCAGATTTTTAAATAGTTCCTAGCCACAGATACTCTAAAATTGTACATTTCAGACCAGGCAGAAAAAGTGCATGAGAAGCCCCAGGCAAGACAGTGTTTCCACCTCCATTGATATAAGGCTCTCTAGGTAGCTGCTGAATCTGCTCAACCTTAATGGAAAGTACGCAATTTCTTTTGCAAAAATTAAAAAAAAAAAGATCAATATTCTTTAAAAATTAAGCTGTGTGTTCCTGGTTAAAGCACTTCTTTAGCATGTGTTTCCCTTCCTTCCTCTTTTTTCCATCCACTCTCTATTATCCTGCTAGGTCCATTGTGCCTAACGGAAACTATTCAGAGATGGGCCATGTGCAAGGTGCACAATTAGGACTGCCCAGCCAGTTGAAGAATCATGCAGTCAGTGGATTTCTAATAAATGCCCAAATGGGATCTACAAGATCTGAAGGCATTTCTTGGTACAGATATTTCTTCATTAATGACCTATCTTTTAAACTGACCACTCAGACCTCGATAGAGGCATGCTGTTCAGACATATGATCTGCTTCTCAGACTTATGACCCATCTTCTTTTTTGTACAGGTATGCAAATCGTGTTTCTGAGCATCAATGTGGTTTTCTTTTGTAGAGTACACCAGGTTCATAAAATGCTATAAGTTTTGCTGATTATACTGTATAGTACTGTAATTTTATGTTCTAATACATTACAGTACTACATGTAAAAGATATGAAAATAAAAACAAATTAATCATATTGGAGATTCCTTCCATCATTTATTTGTTCAGAATAATGGGATGTATATATTATATACAATTCCTCATTCAGCTTTCAATTCATTTAAAGATCTAGCTGCAGGAATGGAACCTGGTCATTAAATGAGGAATTTCTGTATTTTCAATGTGTATCATTTTCCTGTCATAATGACTTGTTTTTTCAAGTCCAGTTTAAAGTGTGGCTAATTTTTAGACAGAGCTTTTTCAATATAGAAAAATTAATCCAGCTACAAAATAACCATTTTGAAAGCACATTCACTTAGGGAAGATTTTCATTTCTATTGTTGATAAAGTGTTAGAGTGATCTTTCTCTGAGTTGCTGACAAATACAGTCTATAAAAATTATTTTTTTGCCTCTTTTTGGAGTAAATACATATAATTCTCAGGTAAGAGATATTTTAGCACCTTTTTGTTATCAGTCATGCAGTTATTAAGATCAGTGAATGTCAACATTTACTACTTCATTCTTAATTAAGTGGAGTACAAAAATTAACAATGTAATGTTGGATGCTTTCTCCAAGATATCTATTCCATTAGTTTATTCTTTAGTTTAGGGTCTAGCGTATCTCACACAATTGTCTTCCTAGTGTTGCTAATGTGAACTTTATTACATTCATAATAAAAAGGAAGATTAACAATGAGAATAGCATTTATATTAATAATAGAAGGGCATAAAAATCACCAAATTGTGAAAACAAAATATGAACAAAAATTCAACCTCACTATTAAGTCTGACAAAGGAAATAAAGCGTGATAATCTTCAATGTTTACAGCCTGTGGAGAGAGCAAACACAATACAGATGAGATGGAGTATTAATTAATAAGCATTTTTGCAAAAATAATTTGGCAGTTTACTAGATATGATACAGCTATAATACAAACATAAATATTTATGCTAACAAATTAAGAAAAGTAGTCCAAGCTTAATCTGTGTGGATGGCTATCATAAGTGTTCATCACAACTGTTTTAAAAATGACAATAATTAGCTGGGCATGGTGGCGCACACCTGTAATCCCAGCACTAAGGAGGCTGATGTAGGAGGATCGCTGTGAGTTCGAGACCAGCCTGGGCTACATACTGAGTTCCAGGTCAGTCTCAACTAAATAGTGAGACCCTGTCTCAAAACAATACAAAACAAAACATAAATGACAATAAATTGTATACCTGACAATGGAGGATTGATTAGATAAATGATTCCATATTTGTTCTACAGAATTATGTGGCTCCAATAAATGTTGACTTTTTGATCTTTTATCGTCAAAAATTTTTCATATTTTTTAGTGTTTTTTCACATTAATTTTATTGATAATTAGCTATACAATATGGTTACATTCGTCATTGGGATCTTTCACCTTTATATGACTTATCTTGGTTCTTATTTTTTTCAATGTTCCCTTGCCCTCCCTTCTCCCCCTCCACTTTTCCCTATTTATAAAAGACTTTGTTTCCATGTTTTTCCTTTTCTCATATTTTTTCTTTTCCCTTCTTACCTTTCCTGTACTCCTTTTACTTCCCCTAATCTTTAGACCTTTTCTTCCTATTACACAATATCAATTATATATTTTAATCCTTATTTACACTTTTAGTTTTTCACACGAGAGAAACTATTTGGTATTTACACATGTGTGTCATTAGTGTTTTGATTCTGTTCTTGTGCCCTCAAAACTTTCACAGTGATGCTTTGATCCTCAGTGAAGAAAACACTTGATCCTGTCATGAACACATTTAACATCTATAGAACCATCAGAGACCCTGCTGACATTTTATTTTCATTTAAAATATCTCTTGAGAACTTTGGACTTAATAGTACAAATAGCCCAAATTCTAAATGGGCATACACCGCGTGCAGATATGCTTTCCTAATCTTTATATAAAGGTAAGCAATTCTATTACCATGTGGTTGGGAGAGCCTGGTTTTGTTGTAGGCTGTATTTTAGGGAAGGCCTTTGACCATGTATCCAATAGTGGAACACACGTTGCCTTTAGAGAGCATCATGCATACAGAAAGACATTGCCAACTTATGTTTTACAAACTATAGATGACAGTGTCCACTTTCCTGCACCCTTAAAAATAAACATATTTCTTAAAATTCTTTGCTAATTTGATGGATTAAAATATTATATTTAAAATATACTTTTTTATTGAGTTTATTGGTACTAGTTTTGAAGAATTCTTAACAAGTTATCCCTTAAATAAAGGATTACTTCATTTTCTACTTCTTACTCCTCACCAAATTTTGTATACTTTTCTTCTGTACCTCACGATACATTTACCATTGTAAACTTAGTCTAAGAATTATGTTACTTGTACTATTCTTTTATCATTTCCTGTTCAGTTTTATGGACAATGTTACAAACAAATATTGTTATTTCATGTCTTTGGGTCTTTTCTGCCACATGCTCTATAAATGTATTTCAATGATTCATCATAGATAAGTAGCAGAGAGTTCTTTCATAAAATATATTTGATTCTTATCTGTTAGTTCTTTTCCATACCTTATAGATTTATTGTGGTACTATTTTTAACATATTATGTCCATACAAATTAAATGACCAAAACCTACCTGTAGCAGCATGATTTTCTGTTAGAAGGTATCATTAATTCTGTCAAGCAGTCCCATATGAAGCAAAGTCTCAGCCATATACATGAGTGGAAATAAGAAAACTAGAGAACTGATAAGTAAATTTGTATTTGCCTTTCTGTGGTTTCTTGAAAATCTTATATCAAACTCATGGCTGGAGCTGAACCACATGGTATATCCCTTGGCAGATATTCCTTTCCAGAAAGGGTGTCTAATAACTTTGTAAAAGTGTATGCAGAGATATAATTACAATATTTTATGGCTTCTCCACCTAGACTTTTGGTATACACTGTTGCACATTAAGATTATAAATTTTCCTCGATAACATGCACTTTTGATTATGCAGGTGAATTGAAAAGCAATGAGAAGGATTAGTGAATTGCTTTCTCTTCCTGAGTAGTAATGGGATATACAATTTATGAATAAGTTCCTGAAGGCTCACTAGCTTACAACATGCTAGAAATCCTATGAACAAATGTGAAGTGCGTATTTATTATACAGCCCTGCTGTCATATAATTTTAAAATGTCAAACTATGCTTACAAAAAATTTTAAGTTGGAAAAAATCAACTCACTCAACTATTATAGAGGAAAACAGGCTAAAAATTTGAAGTGACATGCCTGAGGTCACACTGTGAGTTAGTGGCTGTTCTACAATCAGCATCACTTTCAAGCAGAGATAGCCTACAAAGTAGAATAATTCAACAAAAGTGGGCTGTCTCAGGTATGTCACAGTGCAAGGGTTTATGAGGGAGCCACTTGCTTACCTTATTGATTTGTAGAATACATGAAACCTTATCACATCTTCTAGGATGAATAATAATTCCAAGTGTGAAAAAAATTAATTCCAAGTGTGCCATCCAAATTATTATATGGGATATATGAGATTGAATTCCTGCATAGTATGGGAAAAGGTCCAGAAGAGAGAGGAAATAACTCAGGCACAACCTTATTGATGTGGCCACACTGTGAGAGACAGGGTTGAAATTTGCAAAGTTATTTAAATAATATGCCTCAGATATGTTTGCATACTGAGTTAAATATGCCATCTCTAATGGTTCTGGTATTCAGTGGTAGAAAGAGAACATTGGGGATTAAATTGTTTTATTTCATCTTCACATTTCTGTGTAAGATACTTAATTATATAGCTGAAAGTTCTAGTATTAAACAAAACCTAATTTAAGTCACCATTTCACTACTCAGAAGGAAGTATCATCCATATAGATCCACAATCTCTTCTTTACAGTATTCACGTTCTTAAATCAGATATAGAACTTCAAACTGGTTAGGCTTTTGGAGAATGTTTAATCTACACTTTTCATTTTACAGAGAGAATATTGAGGAGATCACTTACACAGAGCCATTTTGTGGCAAACTTTGGTGGACTAGAGTTCTGTAATTTTTGGTACTAGGCAACCTATTGTGTGTCTACTACCCTGCTTCTCACAAACATGTCAATCAATACTATATTGGTTACAATTTCACATAAGATAAAGACACTTCTTTTTTGTCAGAATTTTCAGAAAAGCCTCATGTTCAAGATTTATTTTCTTCTACTCTTTAGAATTATTTTCCCCTCTCCTTGTCTTTTTCTCTTTTCATCATTTTCCTTCCCTTCCCTTCCTTCTCTTCCCTTCTCTTCGTTTCCATTCATTTCTCTTCCATTTTTTCCAATGGAGAGAAACATAACTGGAAAGTGAAAGCCCAATAATAAGTTTGTCTTTGTACTTTATGTAATATGAAAAAATATCTACAGGTGTAGGGGAAGTGGGAGGCATAGGGGAAAGCTAAGAAGTGAAAAGAAAAAATGAGAAAAAAGGAAAAAAATGGAAACAAAGACTCTGTAAATATGGAAGGGAGGAGGGGGTGAAAGGAGGGCAAGCTGATGGGGAAAAAAGAAGAACCAAGATGTATCATGTGAAAGTACAAGATCCCATTGATGAATGTAACTGTATTGTAAACCTAAAATATACCTATAAAGAAAAAAGGAAAATTAAAAAAAAAAAGATTATCTATGTTGAAGCAAATTAGATGATTGTTGCAGTTCAGGTCCATGGCACAAGGATGAAAGATGATTCAGAGTTAAGGTTCAATCAATACTCCAAGGGGGCCCAGAGTGGCTGCCATTAAGGGAGAACCTTCAGCATTAGAAAGTACAAATGACAGCCCCAAACTGAAGCCTCTGTGGCCTTCTACTGATAGAACCAGGAAGCAAGGATCAAAGAAAAACAAAAGGAGTCTGGGCAGGGACTTATATAGGTCACAGAGCAAGAACAGGGGATGGTGAGGATGGTCCATTAAATGACCAACTGTGGGAACAATTTAAATAATAAAAGGGTATGGAGAGAACAAAGACCAGAGAATTTACTCCTTAAGACAATGCATTTTGATCCTACTGTGACTTGTGGCTCAGTAGGTTATCTTTTAATGTCTGACCTTGCTTTCTGGGTAGTTTTAGGATTGCGGTTCTATAAAAGTACCTTATCTCTGCATCTCCATTTCATACATATCTCTGGTCAATGTCCCAATAGATTCTAGTTTTTCTTAAAGACTAAGTCTTATTAATACTGTTGAGTATTAAGGTGGAGACTGATGTGAAATCATTTCATGGTGTTTTTAAAATTTTACACAGAGCCATTTCACAGAAAAAAATAGAGATAGCATTACACAAATTATATGTGCCTTACATAGTAGCACACACATTCAAAAATACACAGCTAGCTATGTGTGGTGGCACACACCTGTAATACAACTCAGCTGAGTAGGGAAGCTGAGGCTAGAGGGTCTCCATAAATTTAAGACCATTCAAAGCCATCATGGACTACATAGCAAGACCCTGAATCAAAAAAAAATTTAGGTCATGACCATGTAAATTATCTCTGTAGTTTTCAGATTAATATTTCTTCATAAATGAAGTTGAGCTTTCTAAGGCTAACACAATTCAGCACAGGCCAGTTAGAGATAGACACCCTGATTCATACACTGGATTAAGGAAAAGCAAGTAAACTGATTCAGAGTGATGCAGAAAGTCATATAAAGGACTATTTATGGAAATACGTGCTCATTGGGCCTTAATCCAGTATCAGAGGAATTTAGAAAGGAAAGCCAGACCACTTCAGGATTGAAGTGCTCCTTGAACACCAGGCCCAGTATAAACAAGGTGTCAGGAGAGGATTAGGCTCCCAGTGGAGGAATTCAGCAGCAGCCTGGCTGATGGACTAAACTTCTATCACTCTCACCTCCCTACAGGGAAAAGGATCAAAGTGAGTGAGATTCTTGCAAACCAGCACATCAGAGACACTGAAAGTGCCATCAAACCCTTGGGGATTTTTAAATAACCATACCACTCTGATTAGGGTCCCAAATTTAGAGCTAAAAAAACTGCAACCTACAGTGTGCAAAAACAAGAAGCATCTGGGAGTACAGGACCCTAGGGAAAGAAGAACACAGACTAATGTAGAAATAATTGTTCACCCATTCTTTTTCTGTACTCTAGAAGTTTTGTGCTTCTAAGGCATCCTGTGTGTGGCCCACACTTGACAGAAGACAACCTCACAGATGTTTCCAATCCCTCCAGTCAGATCCTGCTAAAAGAATGGAGCCCAGGTTCTTCATTAATTTTTATGAGTAATAAAGTGGTGCTTTAGAGAGAGTTAACACGAAGGTATGAAAGGTAGAGAGACAGTGTATGGCACCTGGATCAGAGGGGAGAGGGGTTCCTGTGTGACAGAAGGCTTGGTGCATCAGAGAAACTGAAATCTAGATAGTAATTTATGAGAGTACATTACCAGGCCCTTGGGGATGTGAAAACAATCACATCACTGTTTAGGGTCCCAAATCTGATGGCTGATAAAACTGAAAAATTCAGGCAGTGCAAGTGAGTTTCATCTGGAAAGAAAAAGAGAGACAACTGTGGGATCTTGATTTCTAGGGAAAGAAGCAGGGAGGGAGAAGTCTCAGACAGATGTTGACACAGAACCACACCTTCCCCCTCCAAAATTAATTGAGGCGTTTGGGTCCTGACATGGAGACACAGGCTGAAAAGTAGCCATACCTAGAGTATAACCTGCACCCAAAAGGCAGCCTAAGAGAACCATGTTGATCTACAAGCTTCTGTGCTCACAAGCAATTAAGTAAACCATGGGGTGGGTGGAGAGCTGAGGTGAGACCTGCAATAGAACTCAAATTACAGTGTAAATACAACTGCAAGGACTCTTTGCTTTTGTACTTTACAACTATATGAGGATTTTTTCTTTTATTTGTTTTTTTCTTCTCTTTTTATCCCTTTTCTCTTCTTTTTCTTCATTTCTTCTCTATCATATTCCCTTATCTTTTCTCTTTCTTTCCTCATTTCATGTGCCAAATATATAGGTGTTTTCATGTGTGCAAATAAGAGTGAGAACTAATCAGTGATTTAAACAGTCACTTTCATAGCTATGACAGCATAACCAAAAGTGAACATATATAGCGAAAGTTTAAATAACTACCAAAATGAATAAATTCCTTCAAAATATAATTACATTTTCATCTCACTACATCTCTCCCACTACTCCAACAAATATTCTCTCAAACTCCCTCAATATGACCCTTTTATTCTAGCTAAAAGTAATTCCAACAAAGTGTGATCCCCTGTGTTTTTATCAATTGGTACTTCTTTTATATTCCTCTCTTCTTATTGATTTATCCTTTTACTTTTCCTCTTCTTTTCATACCCTTCTGATCACATTCTTGTTAGTAGCAGTAGAGTACAGTTGGTAATGCTATTGGTAAATGGCTACAGTTGTTAAAGTTTTAATATGTGATTAATATATGGTTGGATGTACGTTGTTATTGTTTTAACAAAAAGATATTTTCTCCTTACAGAACAATGAATGGTCTGACCCCATTAAGATGAGTAAATAAAAAAGAAAAATACCAGAAAGTAGAAGATAAAAAGCAAGACTAAAATAAAAATACCCAAGATCATATCATTTGAAAACAGATATCAAATAAATAGACATCTATACTACCAACAAAGCCTTTCCACTCCAATTCATCCATACTGCTCAGCATAAAAAGAAAATAAGCATCAAAATCTCCAAAAACTGCCAATTCCCCCAAACAGATCCAAGGGACAACTATGTGGAAGAAATAAACAACTGGTTGGGTTATATGATTATAGACAAGAGAAGAAACTGAGTCATGAGCTCAAAGATATTACAACTAAACAGATAATATGGTTAATAAATAAAATGACAAGTGGTCTCAAGGAAGATACTAATAAAAATTACCAAAGCTAAACAAACCTACTTAAAAAGTGAATGACCAATTTAGCAAAGAATTACTCACCATGAAAAGGTGGCAAAAAGAAATATAGGACATAAAAATTTTTATGAAAAATATGGATAGAAGAAATTGTCAATGTGAGTAGAAAATTTCAGCTCTGGAAAAGAGGGCTCCTATGACTATATACTCACATTACTATATATTTAGAGACACCTTAAAGCAACAATAGAGCAAGGGAAATGGATCTAAGATCTGCTAGATGACCAAAACACTACTAATTTAAGATCACTTAGAATTAGAGAAAATTCAGGAAAATGAGCTTATAAAAATCATAGCACAAAAGTATGCTAGTATGGGGAAAATTCAATATACATGTAAGAATAGAATATAGAAGCCTAAATAGCAATGTCTAGAAAAATAATGTCTCCACAATAAAATAGAGTAAAAAAATCCCAGAGGTTCAACAGGAATAGAATCTTGACCATGTTAGACAAAATTACCAAATTATTTATGAAAATATACACATTTGAGTTGTAGCACATATCTCAACAAAAAAACTTGAAGGCCAGGAGAACTTGGAGTGACATTATTTCAAACACTAAATGAAAAAAATATTGCAACTCAGAATAATGAACCTGCAATTTTCTCTTTCAAAAATGATTGAGAAGTAAAGGACCTTCTATGTAAAACCATACCGTACAAAATTCATTACCATCAAACTAGCACTCTAAAAATTTCTCAAGAATGTCTTAGATGAACATAATAAGCTAACAGCTCCCCAAAGACTAATGCAATAACTATCAGAGTAAGCAATTAAGCAAAAGGGAAAAATAAATGTATTAGGAACAGAAAAATTGCAATGAAAGGAAGAAGTCAATAAATTTTGGTAATAATTTATCATATAAAATGTTTCAACTCCCCAATGAAAGGAAAATGATCTACAGATTGGATAAAAAACAAAACAGCGGTATGATACAAACAAGAGATGCAATCAAATCTAAAAGAAAATTTTAGACTAAAAGGTTAAAAGATGAAAAGTAGTATTTTATGTAACAAGAGCCCAAAAGTGAACAAAAATAGCTATTCTATTTTTCAAACAATGTGGACTTCCAGCCAAAATTGATCAGAAGAGCCAAAGAAGGTTACTAATTATAGCCTGAGGGAACAATTGAAAATGAAGAGATAAAAATAGTAGATACGTACATACTGAATACCAGTGCTCACAACTTCACATAATTAAAATAAATGGACATAAAATGTCAGATAAACAGCAGTGAAATCATAGTAGGAACCCCAAAAACTAGACAGATGGATCAACTAGACAAAAAAAAAAAACCAATGAGCAAGCAAATAGCAGAGTTGAACTACATGGAACAAATGGACTAAGTAGATATCTACAAAGTTTTCGATCTTATAGCGGAAGAATATTTTCCACACATGGAACTTTTATGAAAAGAGACCACATACTAGACCATAAAACTTAAATAACTAAAAAGGAAAAGTATCCCATGTATATTTTCAGATTATAGTGCAATGAAACTAGAAATCAATGGTAATAGAAAAACAAATTTCAAACAAACATGGAGATTATATAAAATTGTATATACTCTTAATCAGTCACAGAAAAAAAAATAATGAGGAAATTAAGTGCTTCCTAGAATCAAATAAAAATGCCAGTTCTATATACTAGACTGTATTGAACACAATGAAAGCATTTCTTAGATTATTGTTGTGAATGCCCACACAAGAAAGTTAAAGCCAGTTCAAATAAATATTCCAATGATGCACCTCAAAATCTAGCAATGAAAGAATAATCCAAATCCAAGGCTACTACCTAGAAGGAAGTTAAAAATATCAGAGGAGAAATTAATGAAACTAAGACTAAAAAACAATTTTAAAAAATTAATGAATCTTACAAAGAATAAACAAAGTGGAAAAACTTAGCTAAACTTAACAAAAGAAGAAAAGTCCTATACCAATGCCATTATAATTGAAAGAGGTGAATTCACAAGACAATGCTAAAATCCAGAGGATTAGTACTATGAAAACCTGTCCTCCAGCAATCTGTAAAATCTTGAGGATATAAACAGATTCCTACAAGCATATAAATTAGCAAAAAAGAAACAGGGACATATAAAAGTCCTGAGCAGTATGATACCAGGCAATGATATTAAGGCAATAATAAATAGCCTAGCAAATAGGAAAGCCCAGAACTAAATGCATTCATTGATATATTCTATTAAAACTTCCGGATAGCTCTAGTGCTTACATGCCTCAAAGTCATTAATGAAATTGAAAAGGAAGGAGTACTACCAAACTCATTTCTGAAAACTAGCATTACCTTTATTCCAAAACCTGAAAAGGACTCAACTAAATAAAAGAAAATGAAAGGCTACTAGCATTAATGAATGTACATGCAAAAATCCTTAACAAGATACTGGCAAACAGAATACAACAAAACATTAATAACTCATACATCATTGAAAAGTAGGATTTATTCCAGAGATGCAAGGGTTGTTCAATATACACAAATAAATAAGTGTAATGTATCACACAAACATAAACAGAAGCAATGACAAAATCACACGGTAATATCAATAGAGATAGGAAAAAACCTTTGAAATAATCCAACATTAATTCTGGTTAAAAACCCTGAAAAACAGATATAGTAGGACCTTATCTCAATCTGATAAAAGCCAATTATGAAAAACCTATTTTAAATGGCATATTAAATTATAAAAAGCTGAAAACTTTTCCTCTAAAATCAGGAGCAAAACAAGAATATCTTCTATTATTACTGCAATTCAATATTGTGCTTGCAACTTTCATCAGAATAGTCAGGCGAGAGAAAGGAAAAAATATACATGCTATGGGAGATGAAAAAGTAAAATTATCATTATTTGTAAATGATATCTGGCATCAAAAATACTACTTCGGGCCAAAGATTTAGCTTAGTGGCACCACACTTGCCTCAAAGCACAAGGTCTTGAGATCGAACTATGGTACCACCAAAAAAAAAAAAAAAAAAAAAAAAAAAACAACTAGACAGCCTTCAAGGATAGGCAGTGGTCATTTTTCAGTTCACATAAACAGTTATGCAAGTTAATCTGACTAAAAAAACAGCATTGTAGAACACTTTTTCATATATTTACTTGCTAATTTCACTTCTTTGAGAAATGTCTGTTCATTTCAGATGTCCATTTATAAATTGGGTCTTTATGTTTGGGGGGGAGATTGTTTTGAGTTCTTTATATATTCTAGATAATAGTCCTTTGTCTGAGGAGCAGCTGGTAAAAAGTTTTTCCCACATTGAAGGTTGTCTCTTAGTTCTGTTGATGGTTTCTTTTGCAGTGCAGAAGCTATTTAATAAGATGAACCACATCACTGGTCATTCAAGAGATGCAAATGAAAATAACACTGAGATTCCACCTCACCCCACAAAGAATGGCTGCTATCAATAAATCAACCAATAACAAATGTTGGCGGGGTTGTGGGGAGAAAGGAACCCTTCTCCATTGTTGGTGGGAGTGCAGACTGGTACAACCACTGTGGAAATCAATATGGAGATACCTCAAAGAGCTGGGACAAGATTTTCCATTTGACTCAGCCATCCCTCTGCTCGGTATCTTTCCAAAAGAATTAAAAGAATCATATTACAGTGACATATGAGCACTGATATTTATAGCAGCACAGGTTGTAATAGCTAAAACATGGAATCAGCCCATTTGCCCATCAGTTGGAGATGAGATAAAGAAGATGTGTTTTTCCTATAAAATAGAATACTATTCAGCCATAAAGAATTAGAAATTAGAGTCATTCATAGCAAAATGGACGCATATGGAGGATATACTCCTAAGTGAAATAAATAAGTTAACACATGTGTAAATACCGAATAGTTTCTCTGGTGTGAAAAACTATAATAGTACAGATGATCCTAATGAGATTATTATTAATGTGAAATCGGAAGAAAAGGTCTAAAGGTGTAGGGAACTTGGGAAGGAGAGGGGATAGGGAATAAGGGAAAAGAAATAATATGAGAAAATGAAAAAAATGGAAATAAATTGTTTGTAGATGGGGAGGAGAAGAGGGGGTGAAGGGAGGGCAGGGACAAGGGGAAAAAATGAGAACCAAGACCTGTCATGTAAAGGTACAAGATCCCAATAATGAATGTAACTGTACTGTATACCTAAAATGTACCAATAAACTCAATAAAAAGAAAAAAAGCATTGTAATAAATGAAAATAAACTTTTTTTTACTGGAAGTCTAAAATTGATGTTGATCTAAATATTATGTCTAAGATTTTAAAGCAAAAATGTAATAGTAAAGGTGAAAACTATGTATTTAAGTTTAATAGAAGAAGAAAAATGACATATTAAATCAGTATAATTCTTTCTAGTTTTTCAACGCAATTCTGAAACCATTATTAGTGCCTCATAGTAACCATGTGACAAAAGTATCCCAGATAATTTCCTTGATTCAGTGTGTCATTATTTTACAGACAGTGTGACTTGAACTTACAGAGAGTAAAGTCATTTCATAGTAAGTGGGGACAAGATTAGAATCCATGGGGTCAGAGATTTAGCTCAGTGGTTTGGTGGCCTCCCTTGCAAGCGCAAAGACCTGAGTTCAATCTCCGGTATCAAAAACAAACAAACAAACAAACAAACAAAAAACAGCAACAACAACAACAAAGATTAGAATCTATATATGTTAACCTGTGTATCAACATATTTTGAAGTATTATTTTAACTTTTATTATTTTTTTTTTAATTTTTTTACGGGGGATTGAACTCAGGACCTTAAGCTTGCTAGGTAGATGCCGGCACCACTCAGCTAAATCCCTGGGCTATTATTTGTATTTTTGAACTAAAACAAAACATCCCTGGCATCAAAGTATTAATTCTCAAACTGTACACATTTCTATAACAAAGTGGAAGCTCTAAATTTTTATTGGAGAGCTCACATGCGTGTATATTATTTTTATAGGCCTTAGAACACAAAGTAAATTTGTTGTTTTAGCAGGAATATTCATGTCCCCAAAAAACTCATATGTGAAAACCTGCTCATCAAGAAGATGGTATTAAAAGGCAAGATCTCTGGAAGGTAATTACATTATAAAAATTAAGCCTCCATCCATCAGACGAGTGCCCCTCCAAAAGTTGGTTGAAGAAGTCTATTTGCCCAATGAACCACGTGAGAAGACAAGAAATGCAGAAGTGCAGAAACAAAGAACAAAACCTTACAAAAGTTTGCCTCTGCCAGTACCTTGATCTTGGAATTCTCATCCTCTAAACCTGTGAGAAATTCATTTTTGTTGTTTATATCTCCTGTCTAAGGTACGTTGTTTTGACAATCCAAACAGAATAAAAAATGTTTTATTTCCCATATGAGATCAAACTAATATATGCAGGGATTTGGATCACCATGGAGAAGTCACTGATACAAATGAACAAAGGGAGGGAAGGACAGAGAGAGAAGGGATTTCATAACATGTAACAGCAGAAATTATAAAGATGACTTAAACATCTTCTTTGCCAAGTGGAAAAAAGCAATTTGAAAAATCAAAAGTGCTCACTCAGACTCATCTTTCGCATTCATTTTGGGACACCTACTTGAGATTCAGCAACGGCCATCTAGAGATTTTGCTGCTTATTAGTAGCCTAGTTGACTAAAAAGAATAGATGCTACTCTTGTGCTGCTGTTAGGGAATTCAGTGAAAATGAAACATTTCTGTGCTGGGTACCAAGTAGTTGAACTATACTGTAATATAATGTGTGATATAAAAGGAGAAGTGGGAAGCAACTTTGAGCTCTTTATAAAAGAAGTATAAAGGGGGAAGGATGCAATGAACTTGTTACATTTAAACTTATGCTGAATTTTGTTTTATTGAGAATTTGTATTAAATTATGAATGAAATGACAGGGTCTAGCTGTGTATAAATGTTCTTTGCTAAATATGTTAAGAGTTTTTCTTTTTTTTTTGGCAAAAAATAGTTTATTTTCACCCTAAAATGAAACCTCTTTTGCTACTTCAGAATTCTATGAAAAAGTAGTTTTTATCATATTTTGTGTCCATGCACTTTTTTTTCTTAAGAAAGTGGTTTACAAAAAAGAATATAAACAACTTTTGATCTGGCCAGTTGTACTTTTTAGCTCCCAGAGGGAGAGTTGGTGATATTGAGTAAAAACCATTCAGGAAATTTGGGAGAGCAGCCTGTTGCCAGTCATGTTTGTCTGTGCCATTAAACCACATCCACACAAGTGGGGGAACATTCACTTTTTAATTTTTTAATTGCATTTAGAATTAATTATTGCTGTGTACTAAGAACTTGACCTAAATAAAATAACACACAAAAAAAGAAGTATATCGTGCCTAATGAACACAGGCATTTGTACATATTATCAGCTATAAAATTTAAACATACTGAAGGGTTCACTTTGGGCTCACTCAACTGCAGCAATGATATGGTAAGGGGACGGATCTAATTTTAATATGTTGTCCTATCGTAATACAGTTTCTCTATTACCTCTTCATACTTTATCGCCACATTGTATTTGTTGTCATTCCCAATAGACTCTAAAATCTATAAAGTGATCAAAAAAGTCACATTATTTGCTGATCAATCCCTCATGGATATTAACCGCATGTAATATGGAGATATTTCAAACATATCTGTTAATGCAAAAAAAAAGGTAAGGAGGAAAGGTCAGTGCAGGGGGTGGAAGGAGGCAGAGAAGAAAACAGTCGGGGGTAGAACTACAGAACAGATTAATTCATTAGAGGCTAGACTTGTTATTTTTTAACTCCACTTATGAAGTATATCTGACTGTTTCTATTCTTCTTGATTGGAATTCAGATCAAACCTCAAAATATTATGCCATGCACACTTTTATGAATGTACACTATGCTTCAACAGAGAGATAAATGTTTCTTTGAATTTTTTCTATAAAATATAGTCAAATACTTACATATTCATAGTGGTTAATATTTGTGGAATAAATTTGACCTTAGCCATGTTAAAGTTATAATCTTTTCCCTTAATAGTATGTTAATTACTGCTTCAGGAATAGGCCACCATGGACCTACACACACACACACACACACACACACACACACACACAC